>NW_014543806.1:349432-351194 GCF_000741045.1 Vigna radiata var. radiata | reverse complement strand
TATATATATATATATATATTATGACTCAACAAAATAAACTATATATTATATTTTTTAATGGTCCAAACTTAATATAAATTAACTTTAAAATATCTTGTTTTTGGTGAATAATAAAAAAAAATTCCATTTTCTTTTACTTCATGACCCTTCTTCAAGCTTTTCTTTTTGAATCAAAGTCATTATTTCCTTTATGTTCTATTTATTATTATTCTTTACACTTCCCCACTACGTCTCCTCCACATTGAACTAAACAAATTTTAAAATTCTATCAATAATGATTTCTAATTAATGAAAAATATTAGAAATTATATATATATATATATATATATATATATATATATAATTTTAAAATGATATTTAAAAGGTATTATTATGACATCTCAAATATACAATAATAATAATATAATATAAGCGTCATCATTTAAATAAAAGAGAACATCAAGTAAGTCATACAATTATGCAAGACAACAACACCATCTCTCAACCACTCCAAATTATCTCACCCTGAGATGTTCAGTTCATACTCAATTTCATCATTTCAATTCACAGTCATATTCTTTCAGGCCACACAATTCAAAGATATGGACATACCTTACACTCTGTCAATCATACAAAGTAAGCCAAACAGAAGAAGAAAATAGTGAAACTCAATAGGCCTAGTCGCATAGCACACTAGGACGCACAACGCACCCTCCTTGTTGATAACGGTCTAAAAACCGTTATTTTCATACTTAAATTTGATAGTAAAACACACCCTTTATTGCTTAGAATGAGCTTTAAGTCAAGTAAAACACTTAGTTGTGTCTTGCGAGAGTCAAAAGTTGATTTTAGAGATATTATGCTTGTTTTGCATTGTTTTGCAGGGTTTTAAGGTGAAATTGAAGATGGAAGTGAAGTAAGGTGGACTTAGACCCATGAAAGAAGGAGAAAAATGATGAAAAGAAGGGTCAAGTAAGTCACTGAGCACCAGAATGGTCCACTGAGCGCTCAGAGCGATTAGAGGGAAACCGCTCAGCGGCAAAACTAACCGTTGAGCGGTCAAAGCGGCAAGAGGCAAACCGCTGAGCGGTGAATTTAGGCGCTTGGGTGGTTGTCTGTTTTTATTAGCTAGATTCTGTAATCTTTTTGTTATCTTTTTGGGCTTATATATAGCCCCAGTGCGAATTAGAAGGAGATTCTTTTGGCAGAGAGAAACGTCCAGAGCTATTCCACACACCTTGGAGGAGATTTCTTGGATGCTTAGGCTCCTTTTTATCAAATCTAGGGTTTGCTTTTCCATTCTTTCATTATTTTCATCTAGTTTCACCATGACAATGGTGAACTAAACCCTTTGTTGTTGGGGAACAACGTAATCATTTGTAACTCTTATATATCAAAATTCTTATTTATTTCATATGCTTGTCATATACTTGTTTATCAATTGTTGGGTTCTCATCTATGCTAAATGCTTTTATTCTTTAACTCATTCAGTAAATGTTGTTTGTTTTTATTGATACGGGGACGTACGGTAATGTCATGAACTGGTGAGAATATCCTTGATTATTCTAATACCGCCTAGGGATAGGGATAGGACGATCAATTGTATTTTGCTTCCGTTCACATTGCATTATTGGTTACTAGGGAAGGCTAGGGATAACAAGCCGGTAATTAATAATAGGCTCTTTTCACAAAGGGATTAGGTTAAGGGTAGGCTAGAAAGTTTGCATGGCAATTGGATAAATAAGTAAAGTAAATAAGAAAAGTAAATATATGAGAGTGGATA
>NW_014543806.1:343547-349122 GCF_000741045.1 Vigna radiata var. radiata | reverse complement strand
TACATGAAAAGTAAGGCCTAAGAGTCCTTTGGGAAGAACGATATTGGGTTTACCAATTATATTACTTGATAACGATCTGGTACACTTGCCAAGGGCTTAACACTTGTGTGCTAGGCGAATTAACCTGCAGAGGGTAGCCCTCCAAAATAATTCGCATAGCGTACGCAATGCGCTACGCGATTCTGCATAATCTGCAGAACGAAATTCTACAGATTTCAAGCATTTCAACACCCCAAAATTCATTCTAGACTTTTTCCCCAACTTCTAATGATCCTAGATCGTAGTATAAGCTTAATTAAACTTTCCTAGATGGTTCTAAATATTTTTAACCCCCTTCCTTAGTGATTAAGCCTAGGTTTCTATCCAAAACCCTCTTTTTAGTCGATTAAGAGCCTCAATTCTTAAGCTGCCACTTTAAAACTGTTTTTAACCAATTTTACCGTCTTACTAAGTCAAAATAAACTTACCAACCCTATATCAACAGCCCATGGACACCTTAGACCTCAATTTCTCCAAATCACCTCCTCACTTCTTCTCAAGCTAACCTAAACTTTATCAATTTCCTAAGTATGATGTCTAATCAATACCACAATAGATTTCTCACCCAAACCTTCGTTCAACGTTTTCAATCATGACCAATTAAACTCATTCAAATCAGTTCTCAAACATTCATACTGAAATTTCACAGTTTAAACATTCCAATACATGCACTAAATCCACTCAAAACATAGAACAAGAGTCAAATGACATACCAATTTAAAATTTAGCATACGCACATCTCATGCAACAATTTCTAACAAGACTCTAGCTCCCCTTACCTCAAATTCACAGTATGATTCAGCTCACAAAAAGCTTCTCTAGTTCCCCTTTTCGGAAAAGAAACGAAACAATGACCTACAACCACCGCATTGGTGGTGAAAATGACCCCTTTAAAGCTAGAATGAACATACGAAAATGGAAAGAATGGAACACTAGGCACACTCAACTTGTCCTAAGTTCCAAACAGCGGAGAAGAGGAGAAAATCACTTACCAGCTACAGAACGTAAAACCAATTGTATGGTTTTGAAGCTCTCTAAGGGGCGGTTGCAGGGGTAACACCTAACAAAGCATGCATTGAGTTAGTGGACTGGAAAACTAAAGAAAAGGCAGAGAAAGTTGGAGAGGAAGCTTTCAAGAGAGAGAAGCGTTCTTAGTAAATGACTTTGCTGTTTAGAAAGTTCAGCAGAAAAATAAAAGAAAACTAGTTTCTTTTTATTAAATGCCCCTCCACTTTATTCTTAATTCAATTTTCACCCTATTTCTCTTAACATATATATATATATATATATATATATATATATATATATATATATATATATATATATAAATGAAATTTCTAGGTCCTTACATTCTCCCCAACAACAAAATTTTCGTCTTCGAAAATTGCACTTACCAGTGAACAGGTGAGGATAAGATTCTCTCATCTCGTCCTCTAACTCCCAGGTAGAGTCGCCCGTTCTACCATCCAAGATAACTTTGACTAGTCTAATAGTCTTCCCTCTAGGCTGTTTGGTTTGCTCTCTTCAATCCTGACTGACTGCACTTCCACTGAAAAATCCTGATGGCAATGCTCTAACTAGGACAAGCCAAATCTAGAAGCAACCAAGCCATGTACTCAAGATGGTCATGGTTTTGATGATGGTTTGCGGAATGGTGGTGGATGAAGATGAAAGGCTCACGGTTTTGGTGTGTTTAATGGTGAAGGATGAAGTGTTTTAGGGTTATGTATGAGAGGTTGGGCCAACTCTTGGAGGAAGGTGGCTAGAGGAGGCCACTTGGGTTGCACTAGCCTAGGGTGACCTTAGAAGAGGTTGTGTGCACAAAATGGTAGCATAACTTTGCTATAATTTCCAAGGTGATTACATGATGGAGAACACCTCTATTTATAGGCTAAGGTGTCTCAAAAATGGGCTAAAACTTTAACCTAAAAGAGCCACCTTGGTTGTCTTGGAGAGTAAGGAGAAATCCTCTCCAATAGGAGGGATACAAGTGGCAAAAATCCTCTCAAATGAGGGAGTGACATGTGGCCACTACCTATGGAAAAACTCTCCATTCCTAGAGTGACACATGGCCACTAACTAGGAGGAAAACTCTTCAATGGGAAGCTTCCACATGTCTAGGACGAAATTCTTCTTCCTTGTTCTCCAAGCTTAGCCAAAATGTTGACCCCTTGGTCAACACACCCATTTTGGAGGTCCAAGCATAGTCAACTTTGGGCCTTGACCCTTTGTTGACTTGTTTGGTCAAAATCCTATTCTACTTGGGCCAAAATACAAGACCCAATTGAAATCCTACACTACTAGGCCCATAATACCAAGCCCAAATAAAATCTAGACTACTTGGCCCAAAATACAAAGCCCAAATAAAATCTAGACTACTTGTCCCAAAATACAAGGCCCAAAATTATTCTTACTCTACTAAATCTTCATGATGACTTAAGATGGCCTAAGAGAAAGAGTATAGGTCCATCTTCCATAGATGTCTCAAACTCTTCATGAATGTGCCAGGTCATGGCAAGGGGTATGCCATTAAATCCTCTCTGACTTGTACATCATCAACCTCGAGCACATGAGAAGGATTATGCACGTACTTTCTCAGTTGTGATACATGAAACACTGGATGCAAGTTTGCCAACTAGGTTGGAATGGCTATCTCATAAGCCACTGGCCCTATACGTCGCAGGATCTGATAGGGACCAAGATACCTAGGAGACAGCTTCCTAGCCCGAATGGATCTTCCTACACCAGTAGTAGGAGTCACTCGGAGGAAAACATGATCCCCAACTGCAAACTCTAATGGCTTGCGTCGCTGATCTGCATAAGACTTCTGCCTGTTATGAGATGCCCTCATTCTTTCCTGGATGAGCTTCACTTTATCTGTAGTTTGCTGAATCAACTCTGGCCTAGTAAACACTTTCTCTCCTTCCTGAAACCAACATAAAAGTGTTCTACAGTGTCTCCCATAGGAGGCCTCAAATGGCGCCATACCGATGCTAGCCTGATAATTGTTGTTATAGGTAAACTCCACCAATGACAACACCTCATCCCAAACTCCCAAGTGATCCAAGACACATGTCCTAAGTAAGTCCTCCAATGTCTGGATTGTCCTCTCGGACTGTCCATCCGTCTGGGGATGATAAGCGGAGCTCATCTGCAGCCTACTACCTATCTCGCTCTGAAGATTCTGCCAAAATTGAGAAGTGAAATGAGGATCTCTATTAGATATGATGCTAGAAGGCACACCATGAAATCTCACAATCTCCTTGATGTACGACTGAGCAAGCTTCAACATCGACATCCTTAGGTTGATTGCCAAGAAATGAGCACTTTTGGTCAACCTGTCTACAATCACCCAAATAACATCGTGACCCCTAATTGTGCGTGGCAAATGGGTAACAAAGTCCATAGCTTTGCTATTCCATTTCAACTCCGGAATCTCCAACTGTTGCAACAACCCTCCAGGTCTCTGATGCTCCACTTTCGCTTTCTGGCAGGTCAAACAAGAAGCGACGAATTGCGTCGCATCTCTCTTCATACCAGACCACCAAAAAGACTCCTTGAGCTCCTGATACATTTTAGTAATGCCAGGATGTATGCTAAAACGACTCTGATGACTCTTCTCAATGATCAATCTCATCAACTCTGAAATATTGGGCACACAGACCCTGCCTCTGAACCTCAGTACTCCATCAACTCCTAAGGTAAAATCCTTACTTGGCTCAGTACCAATCAAACCTGCTAATTTTTGGAGCTCCACATCTTTCAACTAATCTTCTTTAATACGCTCCAACAATCTACTAGACACCACCAAGTTACTACACGTGATGCTATCAGGCTCTAACTCAACCTGTAGTCTCAATTCTCTGAAGCTTTCCACCAACTCTAATTCTCTGACCATCAATGTGTTGAGAAAATAGGTAGGCTTCTTTACACCAAGAGGGGGGGGGGGTGAATTGGTGTTATTTCAAAAATAAAATCTTTTCGCAATCTTTATGCAAAAGTATAAAGCTTTTTGATCTTTCTTGAAATGCAAGTAATGAAAATTTCAATGCAGCGGAAAAACGTAGTTGACTACTAAACAGGTAAAGTCGACTGGAAATAAAGAGTGTAGGGATAGAGAAAATCAAACACTGGTTTTTGTACTAGTTCGGCCAACAATGACTACATCCAGTGTCCTTCCAACCCACGAAGCAAATGCACTATATAGGTTGCAGTTTTTACAACAAGGAATTGATAGAAGACCTCACGTCAAAAATATAAATCTCCTCTCTAACCCAAAACCAAAATATAGTTGTACAACAAAAAACCAGACTTACAGCAAGAATCCCCTCTTCTACAATCTGAACCCACGTCAAACAATCCTCAACGTGTAACCAGCACTCTTCACAGGATGTCAAGCCTTAACACAGCAGACTTCACAGGTTGCCAAGCCTTCAATCAACACAACAGTCTTCACAGGATGCCAAGCCTTCAATGACAAATCAAGAAGCACCTTCTTTGTGCAGATAATGATCACACAATCAACGCATAAACCTTCTCCCTTTGAATCTCTCTCAAGATAGATCACCACCGTCTTCTTAGGGAATTCTTGGAATTTTTAAGACAGAGAATTCAATCTGAAACAAGAAATGAAAATGTCAGTTTCACAAAAGTCTCTGAACAACTCGTGTTCCACCAATTTATAGTTTTCTGTTAGACAGATTGTTTCTCAGTCGAATAGCCTACTAATTCAGTCGACTGTATTAAAACAATTATAACAGAGAGTCAACACATAGGCTCTCAGTCAACGAAAATCAACACACATTTATTACAGTTGACCAAGTCATCAATGCTTAACTAACTTTCAAAAATATAGTCGTTGGAGCGCGTAAGTGTTGACTCACTGGCAAGTGTACCAGATCGTGCAAGTAATATAATCGGTAATGCCCGATATCGTTCTTCCCAAGAGACTCAAAAGTATCGTTCGTGTGAATCAAAATCGTAAGACTTTTAGAAAAAGATTAATTGTTGTGGATGCAAAGACCGAAAATAAACATGCAATGTAGTTGATTCAGTTGACGAAAAAGACTATGGATGAATGAAGTTGTTAGGGGTTGACAATTTCATCTTATCCGCTCTCTCTTATCTACTCCTCTTGTTTAATGTGCTTGATTATCTAATTGTTATGCAAACTTTCTTGCCCTACCCTTAACCCGATCCCTTGGCGAAAAGAGCCTATTACTAATTACCGGCTTGCTATCCCTAGCCTCCCCTAGCAATTAATAACGCATTAAGAACAGAAGCAAAAACAATTGATCGTCCTACCCCCTATCCCTAGGTTGGTATTGCTTAATCAAGGAATTTCTTACCAGTTCATGAAATTACTGTACGTTCTCGTATCAATAGAGACAAACAACAGTTATCGAATGAGTTAAACGATAAAAGCATTAAGCGCATATGAGAACCCAACAATTGATAATCAAAGCATATGAATAATCATATAAATAAACAAGAGTTTCAATAAAAGAGAGTTTCAAAAGATTACATTGTTTCCCCC
>NW_014543806.1:335592-343362 GCF_000741045.1 Vigna radiata var. radiata | reverse complement strand
GCAAACCCTAGATAAGATGAAAAGGAGCCTAAGCATCCAAGAGATCCTCTCCAGAGAGTGAAAATTAGGTCTGGCCTCCCTCTTCTGTCAAAAGAATGAGAATGAAATCGCAACAGGGCTATTTATAGCTGAGGAGCTTCACAGAAAACAGGCCCAAGCCCAGCGAACAACCGCCCGACGACACACTTATGCCGCCCGGCGGTTTGACCCTAATCGCGCCACTACCCGGCGGCAGGGGGCCACCGCCCAGCAATTTGCCTCTGATCGCAAATCCTCTCAGCGTCCACGCCAAGTGCCTCCCCCTCGCACTAGACCACCCAATAGTGCAATTTTGCCGCCAGGCGGTTCCTAGACTCTTCTTTTCTTCAATTTTCTTCTTCTGTCTTGAGTCTAAGACCTTCATCTTCAGTCTCCATCTTCACTTTCATCAAAATAGCATCAAAACAATGCAAAACAAGCATAATATCGCTAAAAATAGCTTTTGACTCTCGATTGACTCATTTATTGGATTTTACTTGATTCTAAGCTCATTCTAAGTCTTAAAGGGTGTAATTTGGTCTAAAATGACACATGAAAATAACTTTTTCTCAACCGTTATCACAACCCCAAACTTAGAACTTTGCTTGTCCTCAAGCAAACAAAACAAAACAGCACACAATACAAAGCTTGGCTATCTAATATTTCATCCAATGGTTCAACACTCCTAAAGTACATGACAAGAACTACTCAACTTCAGATCTTCAGTGGAATAAAATCAAGATACATACATGCTTTCAATTCAGTCCAGCTCACAAGTTATTCAACAGATGTTACACATTACGAATGATCAATCCACTAAGCAAAGATGCAATCATGAATTTCAACAATTCTCACCAGGCAAGTGTTTCACTCAATCACTCAAGTGTTTAGGGTAACACTCCAACACTCTATCATTCACAAGTCACATGAAACAAAATTGCCATTCATCTAGAACAACCAAAATTCTTACATGCAAATGCCATCAAAAGGACTTTTCCAAGGCTTGTAATGAGGCTGGGCTAACAAGAAAAATTGGTTTTTTCTGGAATGCAAAATCCTTGAGTTAAGAGAGCTACCATAATATTCAACATTTAAGTACAACTCTCTTCCTCACCAATCTCACTTATTCCCCACTTTTTCCCATTTCTTTTTCATTGAGCTCATCTTCATGCTTTTTCTTCTTTTCTTTTCTTTTTCTCATGTATTTTTCTTTCACAAGTCTTGAGCTCAATGCTTTTCAATTGCCTTTCAATTTCCCCCATGTAACCCCAAACTTGAACCTTTTCGTCACATACAATTAAGCTCATCCCAACTCAAGGTAAAGAATCTCAAGATAAGGGTTCACATCCTGTTTAAGGCTAAGGTTCAAAAAGGGTAGAATATTTTCAAACACTTTGGGTAAAAATTTGGCTAGAAAAGGGTTTTCAAAAATGGCCTTGATCATATGACATTCACATGCAATTCAATCAATCATCCAGATTAAGGCAATATGATTCATGCTTTCCTGTGAACAATACATACAACAATGAAAACTCTGGAGCTCAATACCTCACACAATATGCTTTCTCACACAATATTCATTCATACACCCTGCCTAGCATCATAACCACAATCATAAGTCATCACCAATCTGTTTCACAGAATATCAACATGCATTGCAACTCAATTCTCATCCACATCAAATCCTTATCAAATAGGCTCATCACACAAATCATTTAGTCAAACATCTTCAGAAAAAGTATTCAAGCCAAGCATACACACTGAAAAATAAAATTCAACCTATTCTAAGAATTTAAATGCAAAGGTAAGAGACAGAATCTAGGTTGCCTCCTAGTAGCGGTTGTTTAACATCACGAGCCTGACCCAAACCTGTTTAGCACTTGTCAGTAAGTGCAAATCCTTCCAACACCCATCAGTAGGTGTACCTTCCTGTGTTCTTTAGTAATGCCATAAAATTTAGCATCCCCTAGTAGATGCCACCCAAAAATTGTTCCAAAAATTCAAAAATTTACAAGTTCAACAAAAATATAAAACAAATAAAAATGTCTGAAAATACAAAAAGTGCTCTCCAGCAAATCAACTCTTTTTCTTCATGTTGGGATGTCCATTGTCCCACTTGCTCAACTTTCTCTATCCACTCTTCGAATTGCTGTGGAGTAAGGCCTTCTGATCTCTACCTTTCCCTCCTCCTTAAGCTTCCCATTCACAATCCATTTCCTATGTTTAAATCGCACTAACACACCACGCAGGAATAATATGTCTTCTGAGGGGATTAATTCCTCTATGCTTGCCTTCTTTTCTTTAAGAATCTGCAAAACATTACAGTTGTTACGACATTCAATGCCTGTGGTGTTTTCCTCTTTTGCAGCTTCTCTTCTTGCCCTTTTGTATTTGGCTCTTCTTATTGCTCTCATTTTGGTTTCCTCAGAGCCATAAATTAACACTACTTGATTATGATCTCTTAGGTTTATTCCTCCCTCATGGATACGTATGACCATCTTAGAAGTCCTCATGAAAGGTCTTCCCAATATTAATGAAATTCTTCCCTCATTGGCCATGTCCACAACTAAAAAGTTAAGTAAAAATTCTAACTCATTAATTCGGACAAATTCATCTTCCACCATACCGATTGACTTCTTAATAGATCCATCCGCAATCGTCAGGGTAGTGTTTGCTGGTTTTAATTTTAGCCCTCCAATCCTTTTGAAAGCACTAAAAGGTATCAAATTAACACTTGCTCCTGAATCAATCATGGCTCTCCCTATGTCCACATCATTGATCACACAAGGAAGCGTCAAAGTTCCTGAATCCTTCAATTTTGGCGGATGATTCTTCTTTCTAGGCTTAACCAACCAGTCCTGATTGCCTTCATCATCAAGATCAATTACCTCTCCAAGATAATACTTAATCCTCTTGTCATACTCAGGAATTCGTGGAGATGCTCCAGGAATAACAGTTACCTGATTGAAGATTTCTCTGAATGGCTCTTTGTAACTGTCTTCTTTTTTTTCTTCCTGGTTCTTCTGCTTATTAACCTCATGGCCATGAATTCTCTCCTCATCTTCATCCTCACTACTCCCAATCTCAATTATTTCCTCGGCTGACCTCCTTTTTCTTCTTGTCATAACAACTTTGCATTCATCTTTAGGGTTAACATCAGTATTAGCCCTAAACTGATTTTTCTCTGTGGTTTCTATTCTTTTTGACAGCTTCCCAATCTGTGTCTCCAATGACCTGAAGCTAGCTTGATCACTATTTAACTGACACTCATAGACTTTGAAGAATTTATCAAATCGATCACTGAGGTCTCTGTCTGTCTCTGTCAAGCTGCTCACTTGCTGCCATAAAAGGTGATGGTTGTTGTTGCCGAAAGCCTCCTCCCAGTCCAGAAGAATTATTCTGATTTTGCCCCACACTGGGGTGGTTCTTCCAACCTTGGTTGGAACTGCCTTGGTTGAAAGTACCTTGCTTGTATTAAAACTGGGCTCCCATGTAGTTTACATCCTGCTGCAACTCCTCAAGGAAAGCACATTGACCATTGATATGGTCACCACCACATAAATTACAAAGTTGCTGAGTCTGGGAAATTCAGCGAGGATCTTTGTTAGCTTGTCCAATTTCTGGGTCAGGAGATGATTTTGGACCGCCATTGCATCATTAACAGGGAGATGCAAGATTCCTCCTTTCTGCGTGCTTCTCTCACTATGTACCACCTCACTCATAGCCATGCTTTCGATCAAATTATAAGCCTCATCTTCAGTCTTGGTATTTATGCTGCCTCCAGCTGAAGCATCTAACATCATTTTAGACTGAGTATGAAGGCCTCCAAGGAAGGCAAGTAAGTATGAAGTCTTATCAAGTCCATGGATAGGAGTCTTTCTTAACAAGCCTTTAAATCTATCCCATGCTTGACCCAAAGTTTCCTCCATTCCTTGTTTGAATGAAGAGATCTCCAACTTCCCTCGATGAATCTTGGTTGGCGAGAAGAATTTTTTCACAAATTTTGCTGCCAACGCATCCCAGTTTCTGAATGTGCCTTCCTTGAACGAATGCAACCACGCTTTGGCGTTTCCTCCAAGAGAGAAAGGAAACAGACTGAGTCTAACCTTGTCGTCAGAGACTCCATGTATCTTCACAGTATTGCAAATCTCACTAAAAGTGGTTAAATGATCATATGAATTTTCATTTAACATTCCGTGAAACTGATTTCTCTGAACAAGCTGAATAAGAGCAGGGTTCATAACCATATTTCTTGCATTGTCTGCAGGCAAAGCTATGCTGTTGAAGTTCATAGAACCCACCATGTTGGATGTATCCCCAAGTGTACGCCTAGGAGGAGGTTGGTCTGCCATCTCCTCAATATTCTGTGCAGAGGTCTCAAATGAAGAGTGCAAAAGTTCTTCAGGAGAAGGAAAGTTTTCACTTGCAGGGTGTCTAACTTTCCTCCTTCTCCTATCTGAGAGTCCTTCCAAGAGAGGTTGCTGGTCTTTTCTGCTTCTAGTGTGTATTGTTTCCTGCATACACAAGAAACATGCCTTAAAAGCACTTTTACAGAAAATAAAACAAAACAGAATAAAAACCAATATCTAAAAACAAGTCAAATGTCAATCAATTCACACTACTAGAAATAACCTCGAGTCCCCGGCAACGACGCCAAAAACTTGTTGACTCACTGGCAAGTGTACCAGATCGTGCAAGTAATATAATCGGTAATGCCCGATATCGTTCTTCCCAAGAGACTCGAAAGGAACTTTTGTGTGAATCAAAATCGTAAGACTTGTAGAAAAAGATTAATTGTTGTGGATGCAAAGACAGAAGATAAACATGCAATGTAGTTGATTCAGTTGACGAAAAAGACTACGGATGAATTGAGTTGTTGGGGGTTGACAATTTCATCTTATCCGCTCTCTCTTATGTACTCCTCTTTTTTAATGTGCTTGATTATCTAATTGTTATGCAAACTTTCTTGGCCTACTCTTAACCCGATCCCTCAATGAAAAGAGCCTATTGATGTTTGTCTTTATTGATATGGGGACGTATAGTAATGACATGAACTGGTGAGTAATCTCTTGATTTTGCAATACCACCTAGGGATAAGGGTAGGACGACCAATTGCGCTAACTTCTGTTTATAATGCGGTATTAATTACTAGGGGAGGCTAGGGATAGCAAGCCAATAGTTAATATTAGGCCCTTTTCACCGAGGGATCGGGTTAAGGGGAGGCTAAGAAAGTCGCATAACAATTGAATCAATCAAACTAATATTCAAGGGTAGTATGTAAGAGAGAGCGGATTAGATGAAATTGTAAAGCCCCAACAACTCCATTCATTCATCCACTTTTGTGTTTAACCTCAATTGATCAAATTGCATTCATGTTTATTTTTCCGTACTTTATATTCAAAAATCCCAAAATATTATTTTTACAGTCTTGATTGGTTAAGCAAAAGCACAACAATTTAGTGCCGTGAGTCTCTTGGGAAAACGATACTTGGACTTACCATTTTAAATTACTTGTACAATTTGGTACGCTTGCCAATTTGTCAACAAGTTTTTGGCGCCGTTGCCGGGGACTCATGGTAGAACTATTCTATGTGTGCGATTCTTGATGATTAGACTTTCTTTTTATTTTATTTGTCTTATTTGATTTGATTTGATTGGATTTGATTTGATTTGATTTGATTTGATTTGATTGGATTTGATTTGTTTTGATTTGATTTGATTTGATTTGATTGGATTTGATTTTATTTGATTTGATTTTATTTTATTTGATTTTTTTTATTTATTTATTTATTTTATTTTTATTTTTTTTAAAAAAAAACGAAAATAAAATAAAATAATATATTTCCATATTCTTTCCCTTATTCTTCTTCACATTCTTTCCCTCATCCTTCTCCTTATCTTTCCATTTTTCTATCTTTCTATCTTTTTATTTATTTTTCTTTTTATCTTTTTATTTCATTTTTTTATTGTTTATTTTTTTATCTTTCAAAAAAAAACGGAATTTAAAATTAAATTAAAAATAAAAATTCTTTTACTATTTTTATTTTTATTTTTGGGCTAATTCTGTGTTCTAGTGCAGTGTTCTTTAGTGTATGTAGGATAAAATTTTTGGTACTAGGAGCACAAGATCATCAGGAGGCTGATAAGGATGGAGAATTGGTTCACCAACACCCTGATGTGAAAAGTGACAAACCCTAACCTGGCACATCAATGAAATTCAAAATTAGGTTATGGGTTGTCAAGACTATTAAAGCAAGCAGAGCTCTTGAGATTGAGGATCCTTAGAGTTGGTGACAAGAAGATTGTTGGTGTCATGAAGGAAGGAAGAACGCCAACGTTAAAAATCAACACCTACTGAGGGGTGTTTGGGCTTTACCGGGTCAAGCTAATGACGTTAAAAGAGCGCTTGCTGGGAGGCAACCCAGTTTCTGAATTATTTTCAATTTCGTTTTGATTTTATTTTATTTTATTTTATTTGATTTTTTTTTTATTTTTTTTTATTTTCTTTTATTTGATTTTTTTTATTTGATTTTATTTGATTTGGTTTTATTTTATTTTATTGTATTTTCTTTATTTTTTTTTGGGTTATGCATTGCTTCTGATGGCAGTGATGATAACATCTACTGATTGATGCTTCTACAACATCTACTGATGGATGTTAGGTGATATGACATTTACTGATGGATGCTAATGAAGATTAGAAATATTAGCATTTACTGATGAATGCTATCGGGATAACATCTACTGGGGGATGTTAGAAGATATAGGTATCCACTAAAGGATATCCAGAAGGTACACCTACTGATGGGTGGTGGAAGGTAGTGCACTTACTGACAAGTGCCAACCAGGTTTGGGTCAGGCTCGCGATGTTAAACAAGCGCTACTTGGAGGCAACCTAGAATTTCTTCTTACACTTTTGCAATTTAAATTCCTAGAATAGGTTGTATTTTTGTTTTGGTGTGTACTCTTGGCTTGAATACTTTTCCTAAAAATGTTTGAATGACTGATGTGCATGATGAATCTATTTGATGATTTTTGGATGTGGATGAAAATTGAGTTGTAATGCATGATGATATCTAAGAAATAGATGTGTGATGAATTTATGATTGTGGTCATGATGCTAGGCAGGATGTATGAATGAATTTTGTGTGAGAAAGCATGTGTGTGAGATTTTGAGCTCCAGAGTTTTTATTGTTGTATGCATTGTTCACAGGAAAACATGGATGATATTGCCTTAATCTTGATGATCGATTGAATTACATGTGAATGTCATATGATCAAGGCCATTTTTGAAAACCCTTCTCTAGCCAAATTTTCACCCAAAGTGCTTGAATTATTAAACCCTTTTTGAACCTTAGCCTTAAACAGATGTGAACCCTTGTTTTGAAATTCTTTACCTTGAGTTGGGATGAGCTTAATTGTGTGTGATGAAAAGGTTCAAGTTTGGGGTTCTAGGGGGGAAAATTGAAAAAGCAAGTGAAAGGCATTAAGCTCAATTGTTGTGAAAAGAGAAAAAATCATGAGAAAAAGAAAAGAAAAGAAGAAAATCATGAAGATGAGCTCAATGAAAAAGAAAAGAAAAGGGAAGAAGTTAGGAATGAGAGATATTGGTGAGAGAGTTGTGCTTAAATGTTGAATATTTTGTTAGCTCTCTTGACTCAAGGATTTTTCATTCTAGAAAAACCAATTCTTTCTTGTTAGCCCAACCTCATTACAAGCCTTGGAAAAGTCCTTTTGATGGCATTTGCATGT
>NW_014543806.1:327088-328362 GCF_000741045.1 Vigna radiata var. radiata | reverse complement strand
AATTAGATGAAATTGTAAACCCCCAACAACTCCATTCATTCATCCACTTTTGTGTTTAACCTCAATTGATCAAATTGCATTCATGTTTATTTTTCTGTACTTTATATTCAAAAATCCCAAAATATTATTTTTACAGTCTTGATTGGTTAAGCAAAAGCACAACAGTTTAGTGCCGTTAGTCTCTTGGGAAAACGATACTTGGACTTACCATTTTATATTACTTGTACGATTTGGTACGCTTGCCAATTTGTCAACAATGTCATTCTTTCGGTTCGTTCGTCGAAGGAAGATTTATTTATCTGTCTTTCATTAACTATAATTGTAATCTGAGAAACATCTTTTTAGTGGAACTGTTAATCACTTTTTATAGTGATTAACGACTGGACGTAGATTCTTCTGAATCGAACAAGTATAAAAATTACTTGTGTGATTTTTCTATTCCCTATACTGTTTACAGTTTTACGCATATCAACTGTTCGATAAATTTTCTGAAAGAAAATTTATTTTCGAAAAAGGACCAACTTGTTTTAAAATGGTGACCGAACACGCTTATACACTACTCTTAGTTTTATTCCGCTGCGTTATACTCTTCGAACCATACTTCCCCTGGTACCGACAATTGATATCAGAGCTTGCTTTGATAGTTTTTCAAAATAATTGCGAAAATGGCCAGTCACAATCAAAACCTTGTATATGCTGAGGGTGCTTCCATTAACAGACCTCTACTTTTTAGTGGTGATAACTATGCCTTCTGGAAAGTTAGAATGGAAATTTTTATGGGGTCTGTTGACAGAGGCATCTGGGAAGCTGTACAAAATGGTCCTTATATTCCTAAGAGCATAGTTGATGGTGTAAAAGTAGAAAAACCATATTTTAATTGGACTGCTGAAGAAAATAGACGAGCTTAGTTTGATATTAAAGCTCGCAATATAATTTCATCTGCTGTTGTACTTGATGAGTTTTATAGAATTTCAGTGTGTAAGACAACACAGGAAATGTGGGAAGTCCTTAGGGTCACTCACGAAGGAACAAAGGATGTGAAACGCGCAAGGAAGAACACTCTCATTCAGGAATATGAGATTTTCAGAATGCAACCTGGAGAAACACTTTCTGATGTCCAAAAGCGTTTCACTCACATTGTGAATCACTTGACTGGGTTGGGTAAGACTTTTGATACTGATGAATTAAATGTAAAAATTTTGAAATCATTGGACAGGTCTTGGCAACCAAAGGTGACTGCCATCACGGAGTCTCAGAATCTCACTCAGATGATG
>NW_014543806.1:320418-323058 GCF_000741045.1 Vigna radiata var. radiata | reverse complement strand
ATCAAATAGATCCATCATGCACATCAGTCAGTCAAATATTTTCAGCAAAAGTATTCAAGCCAAGAGTACACACTGAAATTGAAATTCAACCTATTCTAGGAATTTAAAAAGTAAAAGAGAGAAAACTAGGTTGCCTCCTAGTAGCGCTGGTTTAACGTCACAAGCCTGATCCAAACCTGTTTAGCACTTATTAGTAAGTGCAATACCTTCCAACACCCATCAGTAGGTTTGCCTTCCTGGAATCCTTTAGTGGATTCAAAAGTTTTAGCATCCCTCAGTAGATGTTAATCATTACTGCCCTCAGAAGCAACGGATAACCCAAAAATAAAATAAAATAAAAATAAATAAATAAAAAAAATAAAGTAAAATAAAATTAAATAAAATCAAACAAAATAAGATAAAATAAAATAAAATAAAATAAAATGAAATAAAATAAAATAAAATAAAATAAAATAAAATATAATAAAATAAAATAAAATAAAATAAAATCAAATCCAATAAAATAGAATAAAATAAAATAAAATAAAATCAAATCAAATAAAACAAAATAAAATCAAATAAAAAAAAATTCAGAAACTGGGTTGCCTCCCAGCAAGCGCTCTTTTTATGTCACTAGTTTGACCTAAAGAATGGAATGACACAACTTACTTGAGTGGAGATGTGAATGCTTGCAACAAATCTTTCAATTGATGAAGGAGAACCCTAAATGCACACTCCCAACAAGAAAAATCCCAAAATTGAGCAAGAAACCCAACTTTTTGTGAGTGGGTGGTGAGAAAGTGTATAAAAATCTCTTAAAAACCCTCTGGGAAGTGCAAATCTGGAACAAAGAGTAGGGAGACCGCCAGGCGAAACTCAAAGGGGCAAAGCAAAGTGAAGAAATTTTGAGAACACCCAACTTTTAAAAAGCTCGGGTTCTATTTTCCGCCGCCACCGCCCAACGACAAAGTGGTACCACCCGGCGGTGGGTGGTAATTTTCCTTACCACTTTTCTTGGTTGCCTCTTTGTGATTTCTCTTGGTGACTCCTGATCTTTGCCCTAAATTTCTCAATCTCAAGATTTCCCCCACTCAAATGCATATGCACATACAAAATGTAATAGATAGAATTTTGAAAAACAGAAAACAAACACAGAAATTCAAATTATTATACGACAATTGGGAAAGTCCCCACAGACACCCATCAGTAGGTGTCACATTTGTTCTCGCTTGGTATTTTCTTCCTCTTTTTCTTTACACTAAATCTCTTCACAAAGATGATCGAACCAAACGCATGTCTCCAAACATCAATCATAGGAGCCTTAATCTCAAATTCCTTGAAGATCTCCATGAAGTACTTGAACCTATTTTCCTGCCTATGATGTTTCTTTTTATGAGGAAGGGGTTTTTCACATGACCTTTTTTTCTTTCCTCTCTTCCTCTTTTTCTTTTTCTTTTCTTTCTTTATTTTCACATTTTTTTTTCTTTTTTCTTTCCTTTCAACCACTACTTTTCCTTTTTCAGTCTTCTTCTCACTCTCATTCAACTTTTCTGTTTCTATCTCCTTTATCTTGTCCGCAACAACAATCTTTTCTGTTCTTGTTTCTTCTTCATATGTCTCTAGCTCTTCTTCTTCTATCTTTTCCTCCTTGACAACCTTATCATTTGTAAAGATAGTGGCTTGACATTCTTCTNTAGGGTTAACTTCAGTATTAACCCTAATAATGCCTAAAGACTTTAAGACCTTTGTTATCTCATCTTCCTCTATCTTTTCTTCATCAATAATACTGTCATCCTCAAAGATAGGAGCTTGACATTCTTCTGTAGGGTTAACTTCATTATTAACCCTAATAATACCCAGAGACTTCAACGCATGAGAGTGTTGTTTCTGCAATAAACGTTCTTTGGCTTCCCCCAACGTTTCTTTTCGCACTGAGAATACTTTCTGCTGTAAACGTTGTTTAGCTTCCCCCAACGTTTCTTTTGGCCTAGAGGAATGTTGCCCAAATTGGCTATGATCAAAGTTCGAATGAGTTTCCCACCAGTGATCGAAACTATTTTGGTAGAATTGAGTGCCTACAGAATCAAATCCTTGTCCAAACTGCATTCTGCAAAAATTAGGCACAAAACCCTAGAAAACATTTATTAGAATAAAAATGAAAATAAACATTAAATCAAGCCAAATTCAATTAATTCACACTACTTGAAAAATAAACCTCGAGTCCCCGGCAATGACGCCAAAAACTTGTTGACGGATTGGCAAGCGTACCAAATCGTTCAAGTAATATAATTGGTAAAATCCAATATCGTTCTTCCCAAGAGACTCGAATGTCTTTCTCGTTCATGTGAATTAAAATAATAAGACTTGAAAATAAAAATTAATAAATTGATTTGAGAACAAAAATATTAACATGCAAAATAGATTGATCCAATTGACAAAAGAAAACAATGGATGAATGGAGTTGTTGGGGGTTTATGATGAGTCGTTATTCCTTGAACTATATTTAGTTTATTGCACTTAAATAAACCAGGGAATTGTGTTTAATTGTCTGTTATTTCCCCGTTTTCCGAATTCTGCTTAATTTGGTTGGAAATTCGTAATTGTGCTAATTTGAATTTTTTGAGCTGATTAAGTGCATTTCTGGTTGCAGGGAAGTTGTGG
>NW_014543806.1:315949-318473 GCF_000741045.1 Vigna radiata var. radiata | reverse complement strand
TAACTACTGGCTTGTTATCCCTAGCCTCCCCTAGCAATTAATACCGCATTATAAACAGAAGTTAACGCAATAAATCGTTGCACCCCTATCCCTAGGTGGTATTGCAAAATAAAGAAATTACTCACCAGTTCATGACATTACTGTACATCCCCGTATCAATAAAGACAAACAACAGTTATCGAATGAGTTAAACGATAAAGGCCTTAACCACAGATGAGAACCCAACAATTAACAATCAAACATATGGAAACCATAGAAATAATCAAGAGTTTCAATAAAAGAGAGTATCAAAAGATTACATTGTTTCCCCCAACAACAATAGGGTTTAGTTCACCATAGACATGGTGAAACTAGATGAAAAATGGAAGAAGAATGGAAGAGCAAACCCTAGAAAAGATGAAAAGGAGCCTAAGCATCCAAGAGATCCTCTCGAGAGAGCAAAATTAGGTTTGGCCGTTCTTCGCTGTAAAAAGAATGACTCTGAACTCGCAATAGGGGTATATATAGGTTAGGAGCGCAGAAGAAAACAGGCCCAAGCCCAACGGAGCACCGCCCGACGGTTTACGTGTGCCGCCCGGCGGTTTCCCATAAGCCTCCAAACCGCCCGGCGGTTTCCGTCCAAATCGCCCAGCGCCAACGCCAGTGTCTACTCCTCGCCCTGGACCGCCCAACGGTGTAAGATACCGCCGGGCGGTGCGTCGACTCTTCAAATCTTCAATTTTCTTCTCTTTTCTTGAGTCTACGACCTTTATCTTCAGCTCCCTTCTTCATTTCCTCAAAATAGCTACAAAACAATGCAAAACAAACATAATATCGCTAAAAACAGATTTTTACTCTCTACAGACTCATTTATTGAGTTTTGCTTGATTCTAAGCTCATTCCAAATAGTAAAGGGCGTAATTAGGTCTAAAATGACATATGAAAATAACTGTTTTTCAACCTTCATCAGCTACATCTCCTCCGTGAAAGCACATTGACAATTGGTAAGGTCACCACCGCATAAATCACAAAGTTGCTGTGCTTGAGAAATATTTCTAAGTCCCCTAGGAAGTTCGGAGGGGACCTTTGTCAACTTGTCCAATTTCTGGCTCAGAAGGTGATTCTGCGCAGCTGCAGCGTCTTCAGTAGGAAGATGTAAGAGTCCTCCTTTTTCCGTGCCCCTCTCACTCTGTGACACTTCGTTTAAAGCCATCTCTTCAATCAAGTCAAGCGCCTCATCTTCCGTTTTTCTATTGATACTTCCTCCAGTTGAGGCGTCTATCATCATCTTGGAATGAGCACGTAAACCTCCAAGGAATGCAAGCAAATATGAATTTTTATTGAACCCATGAACTGGGGTCGCCCTCAACAAACCTTTGAATCTATCTTATGCTTGCCCGATAGTTTCCTCCATCCCTTGTTTGAACGAAGAGATCTCCAACTGTCCTTGATTAATTTTTTGAATTGGGAAGAATTTAGTTACAAATTGTTGTGACACCGCTTCCCAAGTCCTGAACGTTCCTTCAGGGAAAGAATTCAACCAATCTTTTGCATTTCCTCCAAGAGAGAAAGGAAACAAACTAAGTTTGACTCTGTCATCCGGNACTCCANTTATCTTGACCGTGTTGCAAATCTCACCAAAAATAGTCAAATGCTTGTAAGGATTTTCGTTTGGCAGTCCATGGAATTGGTTGTTCTGGACTAACTGGATGAGCGCCGGACTCATCACCATGTTGGTTGCATTGTCAGATGGAACCACTATGTTGTTGAAGTTTAAGGGGCCTACTGCATTTGCTGCGTCCCCAAAGTACGTCTAGGAGGAGGTTGGTTGGCCATCTCCTCAAGATCTGGTGCAAAAGTCTCAAGCGAAGACTGTGAAATAACTTTTGGAGAAGGAGATCTCTCACGTGAAGGATGTCTCTTTCTCCTCTCGTGTGGTAGACCTTGTAATAGAGGTTGCTGGTTTTTCCTGCGTCTAGTATGTATTGTTTCCTGCATAAACAAGAAACACACCCTAAAAGAACTTTTACAGAAAAAAAAAAAAAAAAACGCAATTAAACAAAAATAATTACAACCAAGTCGAATTCACTTAATCCACACTACTAGAAAAATAAACCTCGAGTCCCCGATAATGGCGCCAAAATCTTGTTGACGGATTGGCAAGCGTATCAAATTGTTCAAGTAATATAATTGGTAAAACCCAATATCGTTCTTCCCAAGAGACTCAAAAGGCTGAGACTCAAAAGGCTTTCTCGTTCACGTGAATTAAAATAATAAGACTTGAAAGTAAAAATAAATAAATTGATTTGAGAAAAAAAATATTAGCATGCAAAAAAGATTGATTCAATTGACAAAAGAAAGCAATGGATGAATGAATGTTGTTAGGGGTTTACAATTTCATCTTATCCGCTCTCTCTTATCTACTCCTCTTGAATTATTAGTTTGATTAATTAATTGTCATGCGACTTTCTTAGCCTACCCTTAACCCGATCCCTCGGCGAAAAGAGCCTAATATTAACTACTGGCTTGCTAGCCCTAGCCTCCC
>NW_014543806.1:300814-315655 GCF_000741045.1 Vigna radiata var. radiata | reverse complement strand
ATGAAAAATGGAAGAAGAATGGAAGAGCAAACCCTAGAAAAGATGAAAAGGAGCCTAAGCATCCAAGAGATCCTCTCGAGAGAGCAAAATTAGGTATGGCCGTTCTCCGCTGTCAAAAGAATGACTCTTAACTCGAAATACGGGTATTTATAGATGAGGAGCGCAACAGAAAACAGTCCCAGGCCCAACGGACCACCGCCCGACGGTTAGGCAAAAGCCTCAGAACCGTCCGGCGGTGCAAGGTGCCGCCCGGCGGTTTCCCTCAAAACTGCCCAGTGCCAATCGCCATGCCTACCCCTCGCCCTGGGCTGCTCGGCGGTTTAAGTGTGCCGCCGGGCGGTACGTCGACTCTTCAAATCTTCATTTTTCTACTCTTTTCTTGAGTCTACGACCTGTATCTTCAACTCCATTCTTCATTTTCTCAAAATAGCTACAAAACAATGCAAAACAAGCATAATATCGCTAAAAACAACTTTTGACTCTCTACAGACTCATTTATTGAGTTTTGCTTGATTCTAGGCTCAT
This sequence comes from Vigna radiata var. radiata, assembly GCF_000741045.1. NCBI lineage: Eukaryota > Viridiplantae > Streptophyta > Magnoliopsida > Fabales > Fabaceae > Vigna > Vigna radiata. Next base: position 315,130 of record NW_014543806.1, on the reverse strand, counting down.
TCCAAGTAGTAAAGGCTGTAATTCGGTCCAAATTGACATATGAAAATAACTGTTTTTCAACCTTCATCAATTCGGTCCAAATTGATTCTAGCACAAAAGACACACTTTGAGGAGATTTATGAGTGGCAGCAATCTCTTGATGAATACATGGTTGATCAATTTCTTGAGCTTGATGTTCGCCTATCTAACATCGAGAGTCATCTCAATATCCCACCTACTGAAAGATCCCCTAACCCTGAGTTATAGAGATAGGTCTCTATGAGAGCATATCTTGTTATTTGCTTGCTATTTCCTCTATGTTATAATTATGTTTGTTTTTATGATGTAATCTTTATTTTCATAAATAAAATGATATCTTAAATATATGCATAACTTGTTTAATTGAGGGGGAGCTCATATTAAGAGGAAGATGTTTTACATTAATCTTTTTGTTTATGATAAAAAAGGGGGAGAAACATAATTTAAGGGGAGAAGCATAAAATACAGGTATTGCTTAACTCTGTTGTTGTTTGTTAGATTGTATGTTTTTGCAGGACAGCCAAAGTTGCTTTTAAAAACAATATTTTTGATCATCATAAAAAAGGGGGAGATTGTTACCAATCAGGAGTATTGGTAAATCTTGAAGACTTTTGTTTTGATGATGCTGCAAGAAGATTTAGTTGAAGAGGAGTTTAAGTTTATTTAAAAGCAATTTATAGAACTTAAATGTAGTAGGAAAGCCTTTCAAACTTTGTAAAAATAACATTTTGAACTGCAATAATCGATTATCATGAAGAAATAATCGATTATCACAAGCCATTCAGGAATAATCGATTATCACTTTTTGAAAAACCTGTAACGGACTTGAATAATCGATTATCACTTACAATAATCGATTATTCGTGGCAGTTGGGACCTGACCTTTGGCATTCGGTGCAATTGGCTATATATTTGACTTTTGTAAATTTCAGAGGCAACGTTTTTGAACTGAGAAGCTAAGTAGAACACGGTTTGTCAGAGGAAAGTTCTCAGAAGCTTTGTTCAAAGTTCCCTTGCTTGGTCTCGTGAATAGGAGAGGCTCGTGAATCGTTTGTCGATTTTCGGAGCAAGCTCTCTTTGAGTTAGCAAGGTGCTATGCCTGGTCTCGTGAATAGGAGAAGCTCGTGAATCGTTGATCGATTGCCGGAGCGGTTCTCTTCGAGTTGGCTGAGTGTCATTCTTCCGGTTCGTTTGTCGAAGGAAGGTTTATTTATCTGTCTTTCATTCACTATAATTGTAATCTGACAAACATCTTTTTAGTGGAACTGTTAATCACTGTTTATAGTGATTAACGACTGGATGTAGATTCTTCTGAATTGAACCAGTATAAAAATTACTTGTGTGATTTTTCTATTCCCTATACTGTTTACAGTTTTACGCATATCAACTGTTCGATAAATTTTCTGAAAGAAAATTGATTTTCAAAAAAGGACCAACTTGTTTTAAAAGGGTGACCGAACACGCTTATACGCTACTCTTAGTTTTATTCCGCTGCGTTATACTCTTCGAACCATACTTCCCCTGGTACCGCCACCTATTACTAATTACCGGCTTGCGATCCCTAGCCTCCCCTAGCAATTAATAACGCATTAAGAACAGAAGCAAAAACAATTGATCATCCTACCCCCTATCCCTAGGTTGGTATTGCTTAAGCAAGGAATTTCTCATCAGTTCATGACAGTACTGTACGTTCCCGTATCAATAGAGAAAAACAACAATTATCGAATGAGTTAAACGATAAAAGCATTAAACACAGATGAGAACCCAACAATTGATAATCAAAGCATATGAAGAATCATATAAATAAACAAGAGTTTCAATAAAAGAGAGTTTCAAAAGATTACATTATTTTCCCAATAACAAAAGGATTTAGTTCACCATTGTCATGGTGAACCTAGATGAAAATAATGGAAGAATGGAAAAACAAACCCTAGATAAGATGAAAAGGAGCCTAAGCATCCAAGAGATCCTCTCCAGAGAGTGAAAGTTAGGTTTGGCCGCCCTCTTCTGTCAAAAGAATGAGAATGAAATCATAACAGGGCTATTTATAGCTGAGGAGTGTCACAAAAAACAGGCCCAGGCCCAGCAGACAACCGCCCGGCGGCAGGGGGCCACCGCCTGGCGGTTTGCCTCTGATCGCAAATCTGCCCAGCGTCCACACCAGGTGCCTCCTCCTCGCACTGGACCGCCCAGCGGTGCAATTTTGCCGCCAGGCGGTTCCTAGACTCTTCTTTTCTTCAATTTTCTTCTTTTGTCTTGAGTCTAAGACCTTGATCTTCAGTCTCCATCTTCACTTTCATCAAAATAGTTTCAAAACAATGCAAAACAAGCAAAATATCGCTAAAAACAACTTTTGACTCTCGACTGACTCATTTATTGGATTTTACTTGATTCTAAGCTCATTCTAAGTCTTAAAGGGTGTAATTTGGTCTAAAATGACACATGAAAATAACTGTTTCTCAACCGTTATCAGTAAGCATAACAGAATTCCAAAACAGCTCAATAATACAATCGAATGTACACTAGACAAAGTCGACTGACACATGTAAAAACATTTTGAAATTCTTTTCAATCCAAAACATCACAAAGCACTGGTTCTCAAAATCTGTACAAAGGTTTTAGAATAGTTGAATCCATTACAGGTGTATTCGACTGAACTAGAACTTTGTCACACAATTATAAGTTCATAAACGTGCTTGTGATTTTTCACAAATGTGCCATAAAATGTGTTTTGTTATCAAAGCTATTTTACTGGACATTATGATACCAGCATGTTCCACAAATATATCACACAATCAACGTAGGAACATACACCACAATACATCAAAACATGTTCAACAATATGACAATCAATTCAGAGTAAGAGCATGTAATGCAACAACATGTGTATTGTTATTAAGCATTGTGTTGTCATCATCAAAAACTAGATTGATATAGAGTTTGTGTTGTCAACAATCTCAACCATCTCCCCCATTTTTATGATGCACAACCATGATTAATAACTCAACCATGTTTGTACACTTCAACACATGACAGAGTAATAGCATATAAGCAATCAGTTCAATTACTCTACATATTCAGCAAAAATATCAAGTAGATAAAGTATGAGACAGATTACACTCCCTGATATGATCATAGATGGGGCAACAATGAAGAGCTTATAAAAAGGAATAATGTAGGTTTCATGGGCTTATATTTTGCCTCTTTTTGCATTCGTTTCATTTCTAGTGAGGAAACGTTTATAAACTCTTCATTTTCCTTTAGTACAAGCAACGTGGGACATCACATAGCTTGAACTTAAAAGAAAAGAAGAGTAATTCGTTTTCCGTAGCTTGTAGTACAAGATAGCATAGTTAGCTTTCATATTTTGAACTATAAGAGAACTAGTTGCCTTATAAACCCTTTGGAGTGGAGAGAATTGAGCAATGTTAGACTCAAAAGTCCCTAGAAGACCTGCAACAGCTGTTGGACGGACTACACACTCAAAAGTCCCACATCTCCTAGATCTTGCATCCTAGCTCACTCCAAAGGTTATATAAGAAGGCTTAGGGGTCTACTTTTTGTACCTTACCTTGAATTGAATTGAATTTGAGTTGATTTGCACCTTTGCAATCCTCTTTTGAGATAGTATTTTGTCTCCAAGTCCCTCTTTTGAGATAGTATTTTGTCTCCAAGTCCCTCTTTTGGACAAACCTTATCTTGCTCAAGCAAGTGGCAGTCCTAAATTGATGCTCATCTTGGAGCTTCCTTCAAGTGGTGCATCCTCCAGTCATAAGTTTCCTTTTTCTCTAATCTTTTCCACTTTTAATTTCTCTCCCTTTCTTGTATGTCATTTTAGAATATTCTCTCTAGGTGTGCACTTCCCCATCATGTGGTATCAGAGCCTTAGGTTTTTGATCTCTTAGGAATTGCATGCTAGAGTAGAATATTTTACATATGTGTTCATTTTCGCTCAGCCATAATTTTTTTCGCCCAGCGTCAGCGTGAATTTTGTGTCAGATGTGTGCTTTCGTTTAGCTTCATTTCTTATCTTTTTTCCATGCAACTTTTTTCATAGTTTGGTGTGGATGTCTATTTTCACGTATAGTTTTTACTTTGTTCAAATTCGTTTTGTGCTATTCCCAGTAAATTTTTTGCTCCACTATGTCAGTCCAGTGCTTACTGTTTGAGTGACTTCTAATATGTTTGCATTGTTTGCTTTCTGTTTGGTACTTGTGGTGGCTGGAATTGATCATTGGACGGTGCTAAGACCTCCCAACACTCTTAAGCAAGGATTAAACACTTCATATCACAGTTTGAAGGTGATTCTTGTGGCTGTCCAGAGCCTTATCCATGCTGACATTTCTTCAAATTACAACAATGCTATTGGAAGTCTCCAATAAGTAGGTGTCCTTATTCCATTTTGTTTGCTGTTCCAGCTTTAATTTCTTGTCTTGGCTGGATTTTATATGTCTTTTCTTGTTTTCTAAAATTGCATAGCTAAGAGTAATTTTACATCTCCATGTTTGTATGCTGAATTGAGCTTGATCATCATTGGATTTAAGTGTGTGAATCTTGCTTCTATGTTCTGTATCCAGTGATGCATTTATCCATTATAATTGGCCTTTTAATCAAACACACTTAAGGTATTAAAACATGGTTGGCCGAGACATCCACTGCATCCAGTACCAAAAACAAAGAAATTTTTTTTGCCTCTCTCAGTTGATGTGAGTGGGTCTGGCTGAGACTTTCCTTGTTATGTTTAATGTGTTTGGGCATTCATTTCAAGCCTCTTTTATGATCTAAAACACATAATATATTGGTTTGAGGTTTGCCAAAATTATTTCCAGCATTAATTAGATCTTGCTCTTCATGCATATCTAGTATGTTGATGTGATTTTTCTTCTTAGTTGTGTTAATTTTCTTTTTTGTTTTGTTCATTTTGCACCAACTTTTTGCCTCCATTCTTCTTGCTGTTTTGTCTTTATAAAATCATTAGATTACTGCCACCTTGTTTTGTGCCAAGTTTCTTGATTTTTTAGGTTCAATTTTCACCATTTGTCTTGTTGTTTTCATTCATTTTTTTTGGCTTCTACCGTGTGCTGTCTTGGTTTGGTCTCCTTTTGTGTTGAGGTTGGATTGTACATCTTTCCACTTGCTTTAGCCTTGAGTTGGTACTCTCAAATTTGCACTTATGAGAGTCCTTACTATTTTGAAAGAAGAGTGCAAGGAGGGAGTGATCTTGTTTTTTCTTTCACCATAAAACTGAGTCTTGAGCCTAAATTTTTGGTGCTTTGTGAGTGAACCTTGGCTACTGTTTGCACCACTTTTGGCTGCTATTTTACCACTGTTTCTAACTTGTTTTTTTAAGTGTTGCTGTTGTTTGCATTAGAACACCATGTCTGCAGGTTCAAGCCATTCCTCTTCCAATGGAGCTGGCCATCATGGAGGTGCTTCTAGCAAAATTGATTTGATGAAGTCTATTCAACAAATGCAACATCAACTTGATTCCTTTCAAGACATGAAACATCAACTTGATGTTATTAGCAAGCGGCTGGACACGGAGGCAAAGGCAAAAGGAAAGCAAACATATGAGCATGAGCATGGTTCTTCCAAGAAGAAGTAAGAAGCTAGAACTGTAAATGTATACCTTCCCTCGCCAAAGATGCATCAAGAAGATAAAGCTATGGACCAAGGCCTTGCACTACCAAAGTTGAACCTGCCTACTTTCACAAGGGAAGCCGAGCCGTCTATTTTTTTAGATTAGATAGCTAAGTAGAGCACATTTTTGACTTGTATAGTATAGAAGGATATTTGCGTGTAAAGTTAGTTTGTTTAGCTTTAGAGGGACACGTCAAACAATGGCTACGTAGGAGAAACTTAACCATGGCCTCACCCACGAGTACATGGGAACATTTCAGGGACATTTTGTACGAACATTTCGTACCTCCATACTACCATAGGGATCTCTTGATTAAGCTCCAACGACTTACTCAAGATAGACGAAGTGTGGAGGAGTATGCTCGCGAGCTTGAAGTGCTCCTACATTGTACTAACCTTAAAGAAAATAATCATGAAAAAATAGTTAGATTTATTAGTGGACTTAATACCAACATCCAATATATAATTGAATTCCATGATGATGAGACTTTAGATGTAGTGGTTCATAGAGCCATGAAAGTAGAGTAGAAACTCTTGAAAAAAGAAGCTTATCACAACAAATTTTCCAAATCTTCAAGAGATGTTTTCTACAAATCCTCATCATCAAAGAATCAAACCAAGGATGTTTCTAAGGAGCCCACTAACAAATCTTGTCCTCATTCTTCTTCTAACCATTCCTCCTCCCCACTTAAATTTACTTCTAGACCAAGTCACATTAAATGTTTTAAATGCTTAGGACATGGTCATATAGGGTCTGCCTGCCCCACTAAAAAGGCAACACGTGTTGAGGGTGAGGCAATTATCACTCATGAGTCTACACCTTGCTTACCTTCACCAACTTATAATAACTATTCTTCCTCATCAAGTGATTCAAAAGAGAAGGTCATGCTTAATTTTTTAATGAGGACCAATGATAACGGTTGAAAAACAATTATTTTAATATCTCAATTTAGACCAAATTACACCCTTTAAGAATTAGAATGAGCTTAGAATCAAGTAAAACTCAATAAATGAGTCAGTCGAGAGTCAAAAGCTATTTTTAGCAATATTATGCTTGTTTTGCATTGTTTTGTAGTGATTTTGATGAAAGCGAAGATTGGGGTTGAAGATGAAGGTCTTAGACTCAAGATAGAGGAAGAAAATTGAAGAAATGAAGAGTCAAGAAACCGCCCGGCGGCAAAATTCATCGTTGGGCGTTCCAAGGCGAGGAGAAGGCACATGGCGTGGGCGCTGGGCTGATTTGCGATTAGAGGCAAACCGCCGGGTGGTGGCCCCCTACCGCCAGGCAGTGGCGCGATTAGGGGCAAACCGCCGGATAACATAAGTGTACCGCCGGGCGGTTGTCCGCTGGGTCTGGTCCTGTTTTCTGTGACGCTCCTCAGCTATAAATAGCCTTGTTAAGATTTCATTCTCATTCTTTTGACAGAGAATGGCGGCCAAACCTAATTTTTCACTCTCTTGGATCTCTCATTTCATGCCTATACAAAGAAGTGCAGAATCTGATGAACTTTTTCAGAGGATTATGAATTTTGAACCATACCATGTCAAAGGCATATAGGAGGATATAAAGAATGATGAAGTCTTTCCACAAGACATGTATACAAGATTTTCGTCTCATAGAAGCATAGAGGAGAGGAAACATTATCAGTGGCAGCAACAATGCTCTTCACCAATAGAAACGTTGGAGTATGATCAACAACTTTGTCAACAAACAGCTGATGTGACAGAACAAGTCAAAAGCTTGAATGAAAAGTTCGACAAATTTCTAGAGAGTTGTGATTCTAAGAGCTATGAAGTTACCTTCAGGAATTTGGAGACACAAATTGATGAGGTTGTTGATGAGGAGAAGGTGGAGAGAGAAGTGGAAAATATAGAAGAGGAGAAAATAGAGGAAGATGAAGCAGAAAGGTTGAGTGAGGAAGAGAAAGATGAGGAGAAAGAAAAAGCACTGGTTGAGAAAAAAGAAAAAATAAGAAAATAAGAAAAAAGAAAAAAAGAAAGTGGAAGAAAGAGAAGGTTGAGAAAAAAAGGAAGAGAGGAAAGAAGAAAAGATCACATGAAAAGCCCCTTCCTCATAAAAAGAAAAATCATAGGAAGGAAAAGAAGTTCAAGTACTGCATGGAGATCTTCAAGAAATTGGAGATCAAAATTCCTATGATTGAAACATGGAAACTGGTGCTTGGTTTGATAAACTTTTTGAAGAGATTTAGCAGGAAGAAGAAAAAGAAGAAAATAGCAAGCAAAAGGAGTATCAATGCCTACTGGTGGGTGTTTGAACTCTACCGGGTCAAGCTAATGACGTTAAAAGAGCGCTAACTGGGAGGCACCCCAGTGATTGTTTTTTATTATTTTTCTTTTAGTTGGATTTGTAAATATGGGTATTTTTGAACATTATTTTTGGGTAGCATCTACTGAGGGATGCTAACTTTTGTATCCACTAAAGGATACCAGGTAAGAACACCCACTGATGGGTGCTGGCATGGATCGCACTCGCTGATGAGTGCTTAACAGGTTTGGGTCAGGCTCGTGACGTTAAACAAGCGCTACCTGGGAGGCAGCCCAATTGTTTTGTTTATGTGCTTATTTTTCAAACTCTGTTTTAAGTGCATCATAGGTTGCATGTTCATCTGAGAGGGGAAAGACCTGTAAGTGAAAAATTGAAGGCAAAAATCAGGTGCTACAGGGAAGAATCATTTAAAAGAAAGCAAAAAAGTGAGAGGATAAAGTACTGCTCACCGCCGGGCGGTGCAACTTAACCACCGGGCGGTGGCGGCGAGAACCCTAGCCTGAGCCCTTTAAAGCTGGGCGGTTTTGGGTGTTCTGCACTTGATTCCTCTCCTTTGCATTCTGCCAAGCGGTCTTCTCTAACCTTAGTACCTAATTTGCACCTTCACAAGGGTTTCCAAAGAGTTTTCCCACACTTTCTTATCACCCACTCACTAAAACCTAATTCCTTGTTTAAAATTTTGGGGGTTTTTGGTGAGAGTTGTGCATTAGAAGTTGTTCATCANCNTTTGAAGAAATTCTTGCAAGNATTTCACATCTCCACTCAAGTAANTTATGCAACTTCATTCTTTAGTTTCTAATTTTGGAAATTGATGATGAACATGCTTAGGAACATGACAAACTAGGGTTTTGGATTTCTTTGCATAGATTGTTAAATTAGAAACTGTTTTGACCGATTAAAGTTCCTTGAATCGTGTCTGCATGGTTGAAATTAGTGTTTGAGTGGAGATTAGGATTGTTTTAAAGCAATTTTTGATAAAACCCTATCGCACCGTCGGGCGGTATCTGTCGTCGCCAGGAGGTATTAATATTGAGGCATACCGCCGGGTGGTCATTTTTGACGTCGGGCGGTCTGCTGCATTTTTGGCTGAATGCTTGATTTTGATGCAGTGTAAGGAGGGGGAATCTGTTTTACCCTCTAAAGATGGAATGGTGTAAAAAGTGTTGAATATTGTATTAACCTCTAAATAATGAATTCATGTGTTTTGTTTTGAATGATATCCTATGCAGGAATGGCATCAACATCGCGTAGGGGGAGAAGTACTGGCGGCAGCAAGAGGAAGGAACCGAAAAGGGCGAGAGGCTTGGATTCTCAGAGATTCCTCTCTAAACAACATGAGGACCATTATTCCACTATGCAAGAGAGGAGATTGTTGATGGAAAGGAAGGCCTCCTTCATCCCTGACTTAGCTCCTGAATTTGGGGCAGAGATTTTGAGGAGAGATTGGGAGAGACTGACTACCTACCCGACACCAGGTAGTATTGAGTTGGTGAAGGAATTTTACACCAATGCCTTACCCAGAGGTGGAGTTGCAGCAGGGAGGTATAGGAGTTTTGTGAGGGGACATGTCATTAGGTATGACCTCGATTCCATAAACAGTTTTTTGGGCACAGAATGGCCAGGGGAGCAATGCCAATATGCAACACAGGTGGGGTTGATAGGTGATGTTTCTGAAATTGAGAGGGTGATGTGCCTCCCTGGAAGGCATTTTCAGGCTAACCCCAATGGAGCACCAGTCAACATTAGGAGACTGGATTTGATGCCTCTGGCACGATACTGGATGGCATTCACTCATGCCAACATTCAGCCTTGCTCCCATATCTCTGATGTCACGATGCACAGAGTCCTTCTCATTTTCTGCTTGATAAGGCAGATGGATGTGAATGTCGGCAAAATCATCACCGACGAGATTCATAGCTGCGCTACTACAGTGAGTAGCAGGACGCCTTTGGGACATCCATCTTTGATCACTTTTCTATGTCGCCGGGCTGGGGTGGACACTCCAGTTCCACCATATGAGAGACCCAGGAATGCTATTGGTGCATCCTATTTCCATCAATACTGCGCTGAGGTAGGGGCGGAAGGAGGAGCACCCAGGAGACGTCGCGGGAGAGCTGTAGCACCACAGGAACAGGTGCCAGATGAGGCACCAGTACAACATGCTGAGCCATTTTAGATGCGGGACATGTATATGTCCCTAGTTTAGTCTAGGATGGAGGCTCTTTATAGGGGACAGACAACAAATGCTGAGATGATAATCAGATTGTATGATCATCCACCAGTACATCGATGGACCATGGATGAGTTTCATGCAATAGTAGCCTGGCCTCAGGAGCAGTTAGAGAACAGTGAGTCTGGCACTGAAGCGCCAAACGCCGATGGGGATGCTGATGATGGGAGCCAGGAGGACTCAGATGACAGTATGGGTTGATTGAGGGCATCTACTGATGGATGTCCATTTGATAGACAGGAGTTTTTTTAATTTTCTGATGACTTTGTATTTTTAGAATAGGTTGCATTTTATATTCAGTGTGTATGCTAGGCTTGACTACTTTCTCTGAAGATGTTTGACTGACTAATTTGTGTGATGAGCCTATTTGATGATGATTTTATGTGGATGAGAATTGAGTTGCAATGCATGTTGATATTTTGTGAAACAGATGAGTGATGACTTATGATTATGGTTATGATGCTAAACAGGGTGTATGAATGAATATTGTGTGAGAAAGCATGTTGTGTGAGGTATTGAGCTCCAGAGTTTTCATTGTTGTATGTATTGGTCACACGAAAGCATGAATGATATTGCCTTAGTCTTGATGATTGATTGAATTGCATGTGAATGTCATATGATCAAGGCCATTTTTGAAAACCCTTCTCTAGCCAAATTTTCACCCAAAGTGCTTGAAAATATTATACCCATTTTGAACCTTAGCCTTAAACAGGATGTGAACCCTTGTCTTGAAATTCTTTACCTTGAGTTGGGAAGAGGTTAATTCTATGTGATGAAAAGGTTCAAGTTTGGGGTTGCATGGGGGAAATTGAAAGGCAATTGAAAAGCATTGAGCTCAAAAGTTGTGAAAGAAAAAAAAATTCATGAGAAAAAAAAAAAAGAAAAAGCATGAAGATGAGGTCAATGCAAAAGTAAAGGGAAAAAGTTAGGAATAAGTGAGATTGGTGAGAAAGAGAGTTGTGCTAAAATGTTGAATACTATGGTAGCTCTCTTAACTCAAGGATTTTGCATTCCAGAAAAACCAATTTTCCTTGTTAGCCCAACCTCATTATAAGCTTTGGAAAAGTCCTTTTGATGGCATTTGCATGTAAGAATTTTGATTGTTTTAGATGAATGGCAATTTTGTTTTATGTGACTTGTGAATGATAGAGAGTTGGAGTGCTACCCTAAACACTTGAGTGATTGAGTGAAACACTTGCCTGGTGAAAATTGCTAAATTTAATGATTGCATCTTTGCTTAGTGGATTGATCATTCATAATGTGTAACATCTGTTGAGTAACTTATGAACTGAACTGAATTGGAAGCATGCATGCATCTTGATTTGACTCCACTAAAAATCTGAAGTTGAGTAGTTCTTGTCATGTACTTTAGGAATGTTGAATTATTGGATGAATGAGTAGAAAGCCAAGCTTTCTTTTGTTTGCTGTTTTGTTTTGTTTGCTTGAGGACAAGCAAAGTTCTAAGTTTGGGATTGTGATAACGGTTGAAAAAACAGTTATTTTCATATGTCAATTTAGACCAAATTAAACCCTTTAAGACTTAGAACGAGCTTAGAATCAAGTAAAACACAATAAATGAGTCAGTCGAGAGTCAAAAGCTGTTTTTAGCAATTTTATGCTTATTTTGCATTGTTTTGTAGTGATTTTGATGAAAGTGAAGATTGGGTTGAAGATGAAGGTCTTAGACTCAAGATAGAGGAAGAAAATTGAAGAAAAGAAGAGTCAAGAAACCGCTGGGTGGCAAAATTCACCGCTGGGCGGTCCAAGGCGAGGAGAAGGCACCTGGCGTGGGCGCTGGGCGAATTTGCGATTAGAGGCAAACCGCCGAGTGGTGGCGCGATTAGGGGCAAACCGTCGGGCGGTTGTCCGCTGGGCCTGGGCCTGCTTTTTGTGACGCTCCTCAGCTATAAATAGCCCTGTTACGATTTCATTCTCATTCTTTTGACAGAGAAGGGCGACCATACCTAATTTTCACTCTCTGGAGAGGATCTCTCTCTTGGATGCTTAGGCTCCTTTTCATCTTATCTAGGGTTTGCTTTTCCATTCTTCCATTATTTTCATCTAGGTTCACCGTGACAATGGTGAACTAAATCCTTTTGTTGTTGGGGGAAACAATGTAATCTTTTGAAACTCTCTTTTATTGAAACTCTTGTTTATTTATATGATTCTTCACATGCTTTGATCATCAATTGTTGGGTTCTCATTTGCGCTTAATGCTTTTATCTTTTATTACATTGTGTCTGTGTAGAAATAGGTAGGCTTCAATTTACACCAAGACGGGTTGTGAATTGGTGAGTTTTCAAAATCAGAGTCTTTAAGAAATCTTTCACACAAAGTTGAAAACTTTACAAGTCTTTCTTGAATTGCAAGTAATGAAAATTAAGTGCAGCAAAATATCGTAGTTGACTACGCAGATAATACAGTCGACTGAATGTAAAAGAGAAAGGATAGAGAAATTCAAACACTGGTTTTTATACTGGTTCGGCTAACAATGCCTACATCCATTGTCCTTCAAACCCAGGAAGCAAATGCACTATAATGGTCAAGGTTTTTACAACAAGGAATTTATAGAAGACCTCCACATCAAAAATATAAATCTCCTCTCTAACCCTCTAACCAAAATATAGTTGCAACAACAAAACCAGTATTGCAACAAGAATCCTCTCTCCTGCAATTCGTAACACCACGTCGAACAATCCTCAACGTGAACAAGAATCCACGAGTCTAACACCTGTAATTACAGCAGGTCGACTGTAGCAAACTTCACGGATGCCAAGCCAGAATAACTTCTTGATCAAACTAGGTACACCTTCAATGTGCAATGATGATCAATCAATAAATGCACAATCAGCCTCCCTTGGAATCTCTCTCAAGAACGATCACCACGGTCTTCTTGGGGAATTCTTGGAGCTCTCAATCACGGAGAAATCTATCTGAAACAGAATATGAAAATGTCAAATCATCAAAAGTCTTAGAACAACTTCCTGTTCTGTCAATTTATAGAATTTTGTTTATCAGAGTTTCTCATAGTCAAATATGCTACTAATACAGTCGACTAGGTTTGACAGTTATAACAGTTTGTCAACCAAAAATAAGTTCTCATTTAATATTGTTGACCAACTATTCAATGCTCAACTAACTTTTGAAAATATAACCGTTACTGTACAAGAGCATAACAAAATTTCAAACCAACCAACAGATACAGTCAAATGTGTGGTCCACATAGTCGACTTCGACATGTAAGAACATTTTGAAATTCTTTTCTTCTCAAAATCTCACAAAGCACTGATTCTCAAAATTTGTACAAAGACTTTAGTACAGTAGATTCAATTAATATTGGAGTCGACTTTACTGTAGCTTTGTCACACAGTTATAAGTTCACAAAAGTGTTTGTGGTTTTCATCTTTCAAAATATGTGCAATGCATCCAAAAATGATGTAACAAGTACATGTACAATAAGTATGCATTCACACAGCCACTCATCACATACACATGTTCAACAAGTATACCAATCAATAAGCATAAGAACATGTAACACAACAACAACATATGTGTGTTATTAAGCAGTGTGTTGTCATTATCAAAAATCAGGTTGATATAGATATTGTGTTGTCAACAATCTCAACACTTTCCTTGAGATTTCTTGGACTGCACTTGAGTTTATTCTGCTGTGCCTGGTATTCTATGAAATCTGATTGTGTTCTTGCAATGGGTATACGCTTAGTTGCCCAGTTGGTGATTGTATCTTCGCTTAGTTGATCAATCTATATAGAACACATGAGATGGAATTGATGCATTGCATTCATTTAGTTCGCTTTGATGATAACACGATTAACCTTCGCTTAGTTAGTTAATTGTGCTGGATTAGAGGTTAAATTTGTTTATTCATGAGACCTCTACACTTTAATTGTTATGTTGTTGCTCTAGTTTGGCTCAGTTTTTAATCTGTTTTGTGTTACCAATAAAGGAGTATTGGTAAAACCTGAAGACAAGTTTTGATGATGCTGCAGAATTGTAATTTTTGTTTGTAATAGGAGAATATTTAAAAGCAACTTGTAGTATCTTGAATGTAGTAGGAAAATAATTAATATTGTAATTTCTACTGATATAATCGATTATGGACATGCTGTAATCGATTATC
>NW_014543806.1:286059-293334 GCF_000741045.1 Vigna radiata var. radiata | reverse complement strand
TTAAACAATTTTTAGTGGAACTGTTAATCACTCTTTGTAGTGATTAACGACTGGACGTAGATTCTGTTGAATCGAACCAGTATAAAAATCCCTGTGTGATTTTCTTCTGCCCTATACTCATTTTATTATTAACGCACGTTATCTGCTTGGTAAATTTTCTGAAAGAAAATTGTTTGACTTAAAAAAGGCAAAATTGTTTCAACTGTGACTTGTTACGCTGTACGCTCTCTGAGTTTTTAATCCGCTGCGCGAAACTCTTTTTAAAAAATTAACCCTTACGATACCAACATTTTGTGCTTGCGATTGGGTATAAGCTTAGTTGCCTAATCGATGTTTAATCTTCGCTTCGTTGATTAGACTGTATGGTGCATGACTGTTTGGATTTGAGCATTGCATTCGCTTAGATTGCAATTTTGAAGACCGAATTAGCCTTCACTTAGTTTGGTGATTTGTGTTGGATTTGGATTAGAGTAGTGTGTAGTTGTCATTAATCTATGATTGGAAGCATAATAATTGAGTTAATGACCAACCGTTTTTATTCTGTATTTGATTCCGTTTTACATTTCTGTTTACATTTCTGTTTGTATCTGTGTTTTAATTTAATTTTTCCGCATTCACAAAACCTTTCACCAACCCCCCTTCGTGTTTGACCTAATTCTCAAACCACAGTTTGGTCCTTGAGAGACGACCTAGGAGTCACTTCCTAGTCTGTACTGCATTCTTTATGCACATTAAATATGTATGGGATGCGACACCCATCATCCGACTCCTTCATACTTTGACTCCTCTTCCAAATCACTCCATTAACCTACAAAATTAAGGGAATTTAGTAATAAAATCATTAAGTATAATCTCAATTCTCTTATTCATAAAACTAAAGCAAAAACATGATTTAAAACAAGTTTCTAAGTCAAAAAGGGTGCATTCAGTATCAAAGTTGAATCACAGATAACGGTATTTTTAACCGTTATCACAACCCCAAACTTGAAATGTACCGAATGATATCAAGTAATATAAAATAGTAAGACCAAGTATAGTTTTCCAAGAGACTCACGTCACTAAACAGTTGTGCTTTCGCTTAACCAATTAAGACTGAAAACAATATTTTGTGGGTTTTGAATGCAAAGTGCAGAAAAATAAACATGAATGCAATTTGATCAATTGAGGCTAAACACTATAATGAATGGATGAAGTTGAGTTGAACCTGTTAAGTGTTTATCTTGCAAAAGTCACATGTTTGACATTGACATTCATGAAAATATACTTGCAAAGGCAAGAAAGCCTAAATCACATGCTAAATTATATTTTGGTACAAGCAATGTTAGGCGCACAAACATGTATTAAAACAAAAATTCTAAAACTAGTAGAACTCGTAGAGTTTGGGTTCAA
Organism: Vigna radiata var. radiata; assembly: GCF_000741045.1. Taxonomy (NCBI): domain Eukaryota; kingdom Viridiplantae; phylum Streptophyta; class Magnoliopsida; order Fabales; family Fabaceae; genus Vigna; species Vigna radiata. The sequence continues at coordinate 291,945 of NW_014543806.1, read as the reverse complement.
AAAGGAACTTTAGTTAAAAATAAAGTTATTGATATTTGTTGGTTTTACTATATGAAGCATGGACATGCATCAAACAAATGCAACATTAAACATTTTGGTGTTCCAAATGGTAAATATGCATAGGTTAAAGTTGTGAAATGATATATGCTTGCATGAACTAACCCCAAGGACCTATAATGAGATTGTGGACCTAAAATTCTTGCTAATTTCTTTTGTAGGAACCTACTAAGTCAAAGAAGTCATTGTGGTATCTTGACATTGGAAGCTCAAGACACATGACCGATGACAAGAAAAGGTTTATCTCTTTTGAGAAGAAAAAGCAAGGATTTGTAACTTATGGGGATAACAACAAAGGTAGAATCATGGGAATCAGAGACATTGGAGGAGGAAACACCTTGACTATAAGAGACGTCTTGTATGTTGAAGGCCTCAAGCATAACCTCCTAAGTATAAGTCAATTATGTGACAAAGGTCTCAAGGTAACATTTGAAAGTGATAAATGCACTATTTATTTTAAAGATTCTACAGATATTGCTTTGCAAGGTGTTAGGCATAACAATATTTATCTAATTGATATTGAAAGTGGATCTAGTCATAGTATAACATGCTTAGTTGCTAAAGAGGAAAATCCTTGGTTATGGCATAAAAGAGCTGCACACATTCATATGCAACATTTGAATAAATTAACTTGGACATTCATAGCATCCTTGTAATTGTTGATGATTATACTAGATTTACTTGTACTTTCTTTTTAACTTTGAAAAGTGAAGCCTTTAAAGCTTTTAAATCTTTTGCTAAACGTATTGAAAATGAAAAAGATTTGAAAATCAAAACATTGAGAAGTGATCACGGTGGTGAATTTGAAAATGAATCTTTTCAAAAATTTTGTGAAGAATATGGCATTGCACATAACTTTTCTGCACCTAGAACTCCCCAACAAAATGGTGTTGTTGAGAGGAAAAATAGATCATTAGAAGAATTAGCTGGAACGCTTATGAATGAATCTAATGTGCCAAAATATTTTTGGGTTGATGCAGTTATTACTGCTTGTTATGTATTGAACATGATGCTTATTAGGCCAATTCAAAAATTAACTCCTTATGAATTATTAAATGGTAGAAAACCAAATGTGTCTCACTTGAAAATTTTTGGATGCAAATGCTTTGTCTTGAATAATGGTAAAGATAATCTTGGTAAATTTGATGCAAAATACGATGAAGCAATTTTCCTAGGATATTCTTTGACTAGCAAAGCATATAGAGTATTCAATAGAAGAACTTTGATAATTGAAGAATCAATGCATGTTGTCTTTGATGAGATTGTAGACCTTGAGGTAAACCCTCTTGAGTCAAATAAACCTATTGCAGGTGATGAGGATTATTTCAGGGAAGCTCTTGAAGAGATGTATCTAAACGAGAAGTATCCTCCGGAACTTCAAGAAAAACCTCAAGCTGTTGATCCTAAAAGTTATCAACAACCAAGAGGACTCTCCTTGGACAACATCATTGGAGATATATCAAAAGGGGTAACTACTAGACACAATCTTAATAATTTTTGTCTAACTATAGCTTTTGTATCTCAGATAGAACCCAAGAACATAAAGGAAGCTTTTCAAGATGATAAGTGGTGTGTTGTTATGCAAGAAGAGCTAAATCAATTTGAAAGGAAAGACATTTGGGAACTTATTCCTAAGCAAGACAATTATCAAGTCATAGAAACAAAATGGGTATTTATAAACAAGATTGATGAGGATGGAAACATCACAAAGAACAAAGCAAGACTAGTTGCAAAGGGCTACTCTCAAGAGAAAGGTATAGACTATGATGAAACATATGCACCGGTAGCCAGGTTAGAAGCAATTAGATTATTACTTGCATATGCATCTTTGATGAAATTTAAACTATATCAAATGAATGTGAAAATTGCTTTTTTAAATGGTTTTATAAAAGAGGAAGTGTATGTTAGTCAACCCCCTGGTTTTGAGGATTTCAAATATCCTGATCATGTTTACAAATTGAAAAAGGCTCTATATAGTCTTAAACAAGCACCTAGGTTTTGGTATGAAAGACTTAGTACCTTCTTAATTGATAATGACTTTTCTAGAGGTAAGGTTGATTCAACCTTATTTATTAAGAAAGTAGGTAAACATATCCTGATTGTGCAAGTTTACGTAGATGATATTATATTTGGGTCTATTGATAATTCTTTGTGTAAAGAATTTGCAAATATGATGCAAGGTGAGTTTGAGATGTCTATGATGGGTGAACTGAATTTATTTTTAGGATTACAAATAAAGCAAATGAATGGAGGTACTTTTATCTCCTAAACGAAATACTGTAGGGAAGTTCTTAAGAAATTTAATATGGATACTTGCAAAGAAGCAAATACACCTATGGCAACTTCGTGTTATTTAGATAAGGATGAATCTTTAGAAGGAGTACATGAAATTATGTTTAGAGGTATGATAGGATCCTTGTTGTACCTAACTACTAGTAGACCAGATATTATGCAAAGTGTATGTGTGTGTGCTAGGTACCAAGCCAATCCTAAAGAATCTCATTTGACTACCGTCAAGAGAATCTTAAAATACCTTAAGGGAACTACTTCTTTTGGACTTTGGTATCCCTCTGATGCTTCACATAGTTTAATAGGTTATTCTGATGCAGATTATGGTGGTTGTAAAATTGATAGAAAAAGTACTAGTGGAACCTGTCATTTTCTAGGCTGTTCTTTAGTGTCTTGGCACTCAAAGAAACAAGCATGTGTAGCTTTGTCTACCACTGAAGCTAAATATATTGTTGCTGGCAATTGTTGTGCCGAAATTTTGTGGATGAAACAACAATTGGAGGATTTTGATATCTTCCTTGATCATATTCCACTGAAATGTGATAATACTAGTGCTATAAATCTGACAAAGAACCCTATAATGCACTCAAGAACTAAGCATATAGAGATTACACATCACTTCTTAAAAGACCTTATTCAAAAGGGAGATTGTCAAATTGAATAAATTGACACTTTACATCACTTAGCTGATATCTTTACCAAAGCACTGCCTAAAGATAGATTTTATGAGCTTATAAGAGAGTTAGGAGTGTTAGATATATCTTAGGTTCAAAATATATGACATTTTCTCAATTTTCGTAAAATCAGAGTTTTTAATTGATTATCACAGAGTAATAATCGATTATTTTTGGCTTCTGGAAATCCTTAACTGCAGATAATTGATTATCCAATAGAATAATCGATTATTCCAACTCAAATACAAATTTGGACATTTATGATAAGATAATCGATTATCTTCATCCATAATCGATTATCACACAATTTATGGGAAGTGACTTTTGAGCAGATAATCGATTATCTCTAGCTATAATCGATTATCACACGAACAGTTTCAAAAACAGAGCCATTGGAGAGTCCTATAACGGCTATAAACGTCCATAAATGACTAGTTTTTTTCCATTTTTCTTATAAATAGCCTCCTATAATCGATTAATGGTCACTCCTTTGCATCTAGAAAATGCTGAAATCAAATCTAAAGCAAAAAATCTCTCCATTTCTCTTCACTTTCTCAAAGTCTCACTACTTCAAACTCCTTGCATGGCTGAACCAAGAAGACATCGCCACAGAACTGCTGGTGCCTCTTCTTCTTCTCAACCATGTCCTGCAACCATTGATGGGTGGATTTCGGATCACGAAAAGCATGCGGACTATGTCAATTTTTGGCAAGAAAGGAGAATCACGGCGGTAAAGTATATTCACCTTGATTATTATCGTTTCTATGGATTTCAGTTTCCAGATATTTTTGCTGGTCAAGGTCTCACACACTTAGTGGAACAAAAAGGATGCATTTATCCCGATCTCATAAGATTTTTCTACTTCAACTTGAGATATCAAGATGGGATTATATCCACCAAAGTGAAAGGCGTCCGCATAATTTTGGATGATGACGTGTGGACCAACGTTGCTCAACTCACCATTTGGAATGATGCTATAAAAGTTCATCTCGGTGTTTCAGACTTCAACCGACTGATGGCTTTCCAATCTTTCTTGCGTCATCCTGAACAACAAATCAACTATAGACAACTGCTTGTTGGTGGATTTAAGGTGGAAGAAAGGATGATACATTTTTTGATTGTATGGATACTGTGTCCTAGAGCAACCAACCATGCCCAATGCTCTGAGCAAGATCTGCTTCTTCTGTATGGGATCTTAAATCACATACACATTGATTGGCCTGCTCTTATTGCTGACACCATGGTAAAAGCTAAGAAACCTCATTCCTATCATTTTCCTTATGCTCTTCTCATCTCTAGAATCCTAGAATACAAAGGAGTTAATGTGGAAGGCGAACTCGTTCAAGCTATTCAAGCTATTGGTTCTGAAATTGGAGAAACCACTTTTCGCCAAATGGTATTTGTTACTCGAGGAAATGGAATTGTGCATAAAGATGATAATCATTCTGATGCTGATGAAAAAGATGACATGGACGCTCATATGTCAAACCCAGTTAGTGTTGCTTCGTCTTCTGATGTTGGTCCATTTAACATGCCTTCATCCTCTTCACTTACCATGGAAGAACAATTTGCTAGACTATCTAAACAAATAGAGGATATGAGTCTTGCAAAAAAAACTCACTTTGAAGAAATTTATGAGAGGCAACAAGCTCATGACTAATACGTGGTTAACCAATTTCTTGATATTGATGTTTGCCTAACCAACATTGAAACTCATCTAAACATTCAACCACTTGAGAGATCCCCTAGCCCTGAGTTTTAGAGATAAGTTTCTATGATAGTTGATAACGGTTGAAAAACAGTTATTTTCATGCTTCATTTGAGATCAAAATACACCCTTTAAGGCTTAGAATGAGAGTCAAAAGCTATTTTTAGAGATATTGCTTGTTTTGCATTGTTTTGCAGCATTTCTGATGAAAATAAAGAATGAGATTGAAGATGGAAGGTCTTAGACTTAAGAAAGAAGAAGAAACATGAAGAAAAGAAGAGTCTAGGAACCGCCCAGCGCCAAAATCCAACGTTGGGCAGCCAAATCCGAGGAGAAGCAAACCGCCGGGCGGTACAACTCACCGTCGGGCGGTGGGACGATTATGGAGAAACTACCGGGCGCCAAAAGTGCGACGTCGGGCGGTTGTCTACTGGGCTTGGGCCTAAATTTTATGACGCTCCTCAGCTATAAATAGCCCTAGTGCGACTTCAGATGTATTCTTTTGACAGAGAGAGGCGGCTAGACCAAATTTTCACTCCTTGGAGAAGATCTCTTGGATGCTTAGGCTCCTTTTTATCTAATCTCGGGTTTGTTTTTCCATTCTTCCATTATTTTTCATCTAGCTTCACCATGACAATGGTGAACTAAACCCTTTTGTTGTTGGGGAACAATTTAATATTTTGAAACTCTCTTTTATTGAAACTCTTATTTATTTATATGCTTGTCATATGCTTTGATTATCAATTGTTGGGTTTCTCATATGCGCTTAATGCTTTTATCGTTTAACTCATTCGATAATTGTTGTTTCTCTTTATTGACACGGGAACGTACGGTACTGTCATGAACTGGTGGGAAATTCCTTGATTAAGCAATACCACTATTGACTGATTGGCAAGTGTACCGAATCGTACAAGTAATATAAATGGTAAGACCAAGTATCGTTTTCCCAAGAGACTCGTGTGGCTTCTTCGTTCGCGTGAATTAAAATAATAAGACTTGAAAATAAAAATTAATAAATTGGATTTGAGAACAAAAATATTAACATGCAAAGTAAAGGTGATTCAATTAACAAAGGAAAACAATGGATGAATGGATGTTGTTGGGTACTAACAATTTCATCTATTCCACTCTCTCTTACATACTACCCTTGAATATTAG
>NW_014543806.1:277239-285879 GCF_000741045.1 Vigna radiata var. radiata | reverse complement strand
CTAGTAGTTAATACCGCATTATAAACAGAAGTTAGCGCAATTGATCGTCCTACCCCTATCCCTAGGTGGTATTGTAAAATCAAGAGATTACTCACCAGTTCATGTCATTACTGTACGTCCCCATATCAATAACGACAAACATCAATATACCGAATGAGTTAAACGATAAAGGCCTTAAGCACAGATGATAACCCATCAATAATCAATCAAAACATATGGAGACCATATAAATATTCAATAGTTTCAATAAGAGAGAGCATCAAAAGATTACATTGTTTTCCCCAATAACAATAGGGTTTAGTTCACCATAGACATGGTGAAACTAGATGAAAAATGGAAGAAGAATGGAAGAGCAAACCCTAGAAAAGATGAAAAGGATCCTAAGCATCCAAGAGATCCTCTCTAGAGAGCAAAGTTTGGTCTGTCCGTTCTCCCCTGTCAAAAGAATAACTCTAAATTCGTAATAGGGGAATTTATAGGTGAGGAGCGCGTCAAAAACAGGCCCAAGTCCAGCGTGCCACCGCCGGGCGGTTTAAGTGTGCCGCCCGGCGGTTTCCCATAACCTGTCGCCACCGCCCGGCGGCAATCGCCACCGCCCGGTGGTTTCCCTCAGTGCCCATTTCCATGCTTACTTCTCATCCTGGACCGCCCAGTGGTTTAAGTGTGCCGCTGGGCGGTACGTTGACTCTTCAAAACATCATTTTTCTACTCTTTTCTTGAGTCAACGACCTGTATCTTCAACTCCATTCTTACTTTTCTCAAATTAGCTATAAAACAATGCAAAATAAGCATAAAATTGCTAAAAACAACTTTTGACTCTCTCCAGACTCATTTATTGAGTTTTGCTTGATTTTGAGCTCATTCCGAGTAGTAAAGGGTGTAATTTGGTCCCAATTGACATATGAAAATCACTGTTTTTCAATCTTCATCAACCACCTAAGGATAGGGGGTAGGACGATCAATTGTTTTTGCTTCCGTTTATCATGCATTATTAATTACTAGGGGAGGCTAGGGATAGCAAGCCAGTAATTAGTAATAGGCTCTTTTCGCCGAGGGATCGGGTTAAGGGTAGACTAAGAAAGTTTGCATGACAATTAGATAATAAAGCGAATCAAATAAGAGGAGTAAATAAGAGAGAGTGGATAAGATGAAATTGTAAACCTCAACAACTCCATTCATCCATAGTCTTTTTATCGTCAATTGAATCAATCGCATTTGCATGTTTACTTGTTGTTTCTTGCATCCAAACCAATTAATTTTTCTTTACAAGTCTTACGACTTCAATTTGCACGAACGATAAGGCCTTCAAGTCCTTTGGGAAGAACGATATTGTGTTTTCCAATTATATTACTTAAAACAATTTGGTACACTTGCCAGAGTGTTAACAAGTTTTTGCCGCCGTTGCCGGGGACTCGAGGTTTAACTTTTTCAAGTAGTGTGAATTGACTGAAATTTGACTTACTTGTAGTTATTGTTTATATTTTTTTTGTTTTATTTTTCTTTAAAAGTGCTTTTAGGGTATTTGTTTCTTGTGTATGCAGGAAGCAATACACACTAGGAGTAAGAAGAACCAACAACCTCTGCTTGAAGGGCTATCAGACATGAGAGAAAGGAAAATTAGACGTCCTTCACGTGAAAATTTACCCTCTCCTAAAAGACTTTTGCAATCTTCACTAGAGACTTTTGCACAGGACATAGAGGAGATGGCAGACCAACCTCCTCCAAGACGCACTTTGGCGGACGCATCAAACACAGTGGGTCCTTTGCACTTCAATAGTATAGCCATGCCAGCAGATAATGCAACAAACATGGTGATGAACCCTGCACTCATCCAACTAGTACAGAGCAACCAATTTCACGGGTCGTCAAATGAGAATCCCTATGATCATTTGACTGCTTTTAGTGAAATTGATGATAGGGTCAAACTCAACTTGTTTCCTTTCTCTCTTGGAGGAAACGCTAAAGGATGGTTGCATTCATTCCCAGAAGGTACTTTCAGAAATTGGGAGGCTGTGGCAACACAATTTGTTAGTAAATTCTTTCCACAGAAAAAGATCAATCAAGGGAAGCTGGAAATTTCTTCATTCAAGCAAGGAATGGAAGAAACTCTTGGACAGGCTTGGGACAGATTCAAAGGCTTGTTGAGGAAGACCCCAGTTCATGGGTTTGACAAGACCTCATATATACTTGCTTTCCTTTCAGGCCTACACACTCAGTCAAAGATGATGCTAGATGCTTCAGCTGGAGGCAATATAAATCGAAAGACTGAAGATGAGGCTTACGAATTGATTGAAGACATGGCTATGAATGAAGTGACGCATAGTTGATGGGTGTCGCACCCCATGCAAAATTTAATGTGCATAAAAGAAGGCAGTATAGACTAGGAAGTGACTCCTAGGTTGCCTTTTAAGGACCAAACTGTGGTTCGAGAATTAGGTCTAACATGAAGTGGGGGGGGGGGGTTGTTGAAAAGTTTGTGAATGCGGATAAACAAAATCAAAACACAAATGCAAACAACAATGTAAACACAGATGTAACGAGAAATGGAAACAGAAATGTAAAAAAAAAATGGAATGTGAAAACGGTTGGTCATTAACTCAATCACTATGCTTCCAATCACAGATTAACAATAGGTACACACTACTCTAATCCAAATCTAACATAAATCACCCAACTAAGCGAAGGCTAATTCGGTCTTCAGAATTGCAAACTAAGAAAATGCAATGCACAAATCTAATCAGTCATGCACCATATAGTCTAATCAACTAAGCGAAGATTAAACACCGATTAGGCAACTAAGTGTATACCTAATCGCAGGCACACAACAGATTAAATATTGAGCTAAATCAGAGCAGCAGTATGACAATTAAAGTGCAAAGGTCTCATGAATAAACTACTCTAGCCTCTAGTCCAGCACAACTAACCGACTAAGCGAAGGCTAATCATGCTATCATAATCGCAAACTAAGCGAACGCAATACACTTATTCCTTCCGATATGTTCTATACAGATTGATCAACTAAGCGAAGATGCAATCACCAACTGGGCAACTAAGCGTATACCCGTTGCAAGAACATTATCAGATTTCATAGAATGCCAGGCAGAGCAGAATAAATACAAGAACAGTCCAAGAAATCTCAAGGAAACAATGTAATTTTATTAATGACCAACTGAATTAATTTAGGCTACCATGGTAATTAAAGTGACACGACTAAACACATTAGACAACATTTAAACAAATAAAAATTCTAAATACCAACACTGTTACAAACAACTATCTAACACAGTTAAATAAATTTAAATGCAAAACTAAATCAAAGACATAAAAACAACTCAACCTACTAATTAAACTAATTGAAAACAAAAAAAAAACATAAACAACATGACTTCCTACTAGCAATATCACGTGACAATACATGCACCAAATAAAGAAATTCAATTTCTAGAATGGCCAAAAACCTTCATGGCTGTGAGTTCCCCATGCACACCAACTACCATTCACTTTCTTCATTCAATAAACAATTTAATATGTTGCTTCCTTGTGTGCCATGTGCTTCAATCTTCAAGACAAACTTTGCTTTCCACATCCTATGAAACCGTGCCTTCTCTCTTTCCATGCAGAAAAATTCGAACACCACACACCAAGACACAAAATACCGTGAGCTACCAAGTGAATGTTGCAAAAAGTGCTTCAAACCAAAAGCTAAATGAAAGATACTTTGAGTACTTCAACCAAAGTGCCATGTAAGCAAAGTCAAAGGAAATAAACCACAGAAAACCTTCTCATTCTCGGCAGAATGTCAAGCTAAAAACAAAGACCAAAATGGAAACATTCTTTTTATGAAAATGAGCCTCTCATGTGCTTGCCTAATTAAGGTAAAAAATTAAATGCACCATTTTCTCTCCCTTTCAACCTCATTCTCGGTTTTCTCCACCAACACAAACATTTAAATGCTTTCTCCACTTATCACCACCGAGAATACACCAAAGAATCCCAAAGTTTCAATTGCAAAATAATTCAAGAGCAACAAACCCAAAGTCTAACTTCTTTAAACCAACTTCACACTCTCTTTCCTTTAAACTTTTGATGAAAACAAAATCAAATCCCTAACTTCCAAGTGCAGATCGTCCAGCCATGGAAATACAACACAATGTTCCAGCTCAATATTTGCTTCCAACCATCAAAACAAAAGCACAAGAAGAAAATGGTTCAAACCTCAAACACCCATACACTAACTCAAGCTTTCTTCACTACAAAACTCAACAAGAACTTCATTTTCATCATCCAACCAAGAAAACTAAAAAGAAACCAAAAATATTGCAGCAAAGGAGAAGCAAAACGGAAAATAAGCCTTCATTCAAACCAAGGAACCACCATGAAAATACAAGAACAACCCTTCAAGCTCATGCTCTCAACTTTCAAATGAGAAATGCAAGAAGAGGAGGAATGAATCTCCCTTCCATTAAGCAAGAATAAGTAAAGTTGCAAGCAAGAGAAGAAGAAAAATGTGTTCTTGGTTCATTCAAGCTCAAAAACAAGAAGCACCCATCATGGTCTCCAAGAGAGAGTTCATACAAGCCAAGCAAAATGAAAGTTGGAGACCAAATGAAGTGTGTCGGCCTCGCTTCTCCAAATTCCAAGAATCCCTAAAATGGTGGGGTCCACCTTCAAAAAGAAACCTAGGGTTTGTGCCAAGTGTCCCACAACATTGGACTTCTACAATTTTGCCATTAAAGGGGCCCAATACACAAAATTCTAATTCAAGTTCTTAAACAACTAAGTTACAATTTAATTAAAATTGAAATGACTAAATGTAGATTCTTTAATGACCATGCCACCTCTTAATGCTCCAAAAGATATCTCCAAAATTTCCCTGCAACTAAAACTGCAATTAATCAGTTTAGAATATTCAAATTAGCGAAAATACGAATTTCCGATCAAATTAAGCAGAATTAGGAAAAACGGGAAAATAACAGACAATTAAACACAATTCCCTAATTTATTTAAGTGCAATAAACTAAATACAGTCAAGAAAATATCAACTCATCAATAGTGAAAGGGGGGTATAGAAAGGAGGACTTTTGCATCTCCCTGCTGATGATGCTATGACTGCTAAGATTCATCTCCTTACTTAAAAACTAGAGAAGTTAACAAAGGTCCTTTCTAAACTTCCAAAGGGGATAAGGAATATCTCTCAAACTCAACAACTTTGTGATCTATGTGGTGGTGACCATATTAATGGTCAATGTGCTTTTCCTGAAGAAATGCAGCAGGAAGTCAACTACACGGGAAATCAGTTCCAGTACAGGCAAGGTAATTTTAACCAAGGCAATTTTAGCCAAGGTTGGAAGAACCACCCTAGTATTGGACAAAATCAGAATAATTCTTCTGGGCAAGTAGGAAGCTTCCGGCAGCAACAACCATCACCTTTATGGCAGCAGGTGAGCAGCTTGACAGAGACGGTCAGAGACCTAAGTGACAGATTTGATAAATTCTTGAAGGGTCATGAGTCTCAACAAGCTAGTGACCAAGCCAGCTTCAGAGCATTGGAGACACAGATTGCCCAACTGCCTAAAAGGATAGAAACAACCGAGAAGTATCAGTTTAGGGCTAACATTGATGTTAATCCTAAAGATGAGTGCAAAGCTATTCTGACAGGAGATAAAAGGAAAGCAGAAGTGGAACCAATTAATGTGCAAAGCAGTGACGAAGAAGATGAGGAGATGATTCATAATGATGAATTTAATGAGCAGGAAAGCAGTGAAGAGGAAAGAGAAGAAAAAGAAGAGGAGAAAGAGAAAGAGAAAGAGAGTCACCGAGAGCCATTCAGGGAAATCTTTAATCAGGTGACCGTTACAGCTTTAGATTTCCACAAAATCTTGATTCTGATAAAAGGATCAAGTACTATCTTGGAGAGGTTATTGATCTTGATGATGAAGAAGATCAGGAAAGGTTTGTTAAGCCTAGAAGGAAGGACCATCCAAAAAAATTGAAGGATTTAGGGAGTTTGACTCTTCCTTGTGTTATTAATGATATGGATATAGGGAGATCCATGATTGATTCAGGATCAAGTGTTAATTTGATGCCCTTTAGTGATTTCAAGAAGATTGGAGGGCTAATATTAAAACCAGTTAATACTACACTGACAGTTGCGGATGGATCTATTAAGAGGCCAGTTGGTATGGTGGATGATGCAATTGTTCAAATTGAGGAGTTGGAGTTCTTGATTGACTTTCTAGTAGTGGACATGGAAAATGAGGGAAGAATTCCATTAATCTTTGGAAGACCTTTCATGAGGACTTCTAAAATGGTGATACGTGTCCATGATGGAAGAATGATGTTAAGAGATCAAGACCAAGTGTTAACTTATAGTGGCTCTGAAGAAAACAAAATGAGAATAAGAAGAAGATCCAGATATAAAAGGGCCAAAAGTGAAGCTGCAATGGAGGAGAACACCACAGGTATTGATCGTCTTAATAGTTGTAATGTTTTACAGATACTTGAGGAGAAGAAGGTATACAAAGGAGAGTCAACCCACTCAGAGGACACACCATTCCTGCGTGGCATGTCGGTAAGATATAAAAATAGGAAGTGGATAATGAATAGGAAGCTTAAAGAGGAAGGAATGGTGGAGATCAGAAGGCCATACTCCACAGCAATTCGAAGAGTGGACAGAAGACAGTTGAGGAATTGGGATGATGAAGATCCCAACGTGAAGAAGAAGATGTGATTTGCTGGAGAGCATATTTTGTATTATAAAACATTTTTTTTAATTTTTGTTGGACATGTAATTTTTGGGTTTTTGAACAATTTTTGGGTGGCATCTACTAGGGATGCTAATTTTTATGAAGTTACTGATGAGTGCTAGAACAGATTTGGGTCATGCTCGTGACGTTAAACAAGTGCTACTAGGAGGCAGCTTAGGTTCTCTCTTTCACTTTTTCATTTTGAATTCTTAGAATAGGTTGAATTTTTATTTTCAGTGTCTATGCTTGGCTTGTATACTTTTCTGAAAATGTTTGACTGAATAACATGCATGATAAGTCTATTCAATGATGATTGGATGTGGATGATAATTGAGTTGTGTTGCATGTTGATATCTAGTGAAAAAGTTCACTAACTATGTGAACAGATGTGTGATGAATTATGATTGTGGTTATGATGCTAAGCAGGGTGTATGAATGAATGATGTGTGAGAAAGCATGTTTTGTGAGATACTGAGCTCTAGAGTTTTTATTGTTGTATGTATTGTTCACAGGAAAACATGAATGATATTGCCTGAATCTTGATGATTGATTGAATTGCATGTGAATGTCATATGATCAAAGCCATTTTTGAAAACCCTTCTCTAGCCAAATTTTCACCAAAAGTTCTTGAAATATTACCCTTTTTGAACCTTAGCCTTAAATAGGATGAGAACCCTTGTTTTGAACTTATTTACCTTGAGTTGGGTTGAGCTTAAATGTATGTGTTGAAAAAGGTTCAAGTTTGGGGTTGTATGGGGGAAATTGAAAGGCAATTGAAAAGCATTGAGCTCAAATGTTGAGAATGAAAAATGCATGAGAAAAAGAAAAGAAAAGAAGAAAAGCATGAAGATGAGTTCAATGTAAAAATAAAAGAAAAGGGAAGAAGTTGGGAATAAGTGAGATTGGTGAGGTAGAGAGTTGTGCTTAAACTTTGAATATTATTGTAGCTCTCTTAACTCAAGGTTTTCCATTCCTGAAAAACCAATTTTTCTTGTTAGCCCAGCCTTAATACAAGCCTTAGAAAAGTCCTTATGATGGCATTTGCATGTGAAGATTTTGATTGTTTGAGATGAATGACAATTTTGTTTCATGTGACTTGTGAATAATAGAGAGTTGGAGTGTCACCTTAAACACTTGAGTGATTGAGTGAAATACTTGCTTGGTGAGAATTGATAAATTTCATGCTTACATCTTTGCTTAGTGGATTGGTCATTCATAAAGTGTAAAATCTGTTGAGAAATATGTGATCATGTAAACTGAATTGAATTGAAAGCATGCATACATCTTGATTTGATTCCACTGAAAATCTGAAATTGAGTAGTTCTTGTCATGAATTTTAGGAGTGTTGAAATTTTGGATGAAAAAGTGGAAAGCCAAGTTTTGTATTATTTGCTTGAGGACAAGCAAAGTTCTAAGTTTTGGGTTGTGATAACGGTTGAAAAACAATTATTTTCATGCTTCATTTGAGATCAAAATACACCCTTTAAGGCTTAAAATGAGCTTAGAATCAAGCAAAACACGTAAGTTGAGTCGGTTGAGAGTCAAAAGCTGTTTTTAGAGATATTATGTTTGTTTTGCGTTGTTTTGCAGCATTTCTGATGAAAATAAAGAATGGGATTGAAGATGGAAGGTGTTAGACTCAAGAAAGAAGAAGAAACATGAAGAAAAGAAGAGACTAGGAACCGCCCAACGCCAAAATCCAACGCTGGGCGGCCAAATGCGAGGAAAAGCAAATCGCCGGGCGGTACATCTGTTAACGGATTGGCAAGCGTACCAAATCATATCAAGTAATAATAAATGGTAAGCCCAAGTACCGTTTTCCCAAGAGACTCAAAAGGCTTTATCGTTTGTGTGAATTAAAATCGTAAGACTTGAAAATAAAAATTAATTAATT
>NW_014543806.1:258987-277059 GCF_000741045.1 Vigna radiata var. radiata | reverse complement strand
CTTTCTTAGCCTACCCTTAACCCGATCCCTCAGCGAAAAGAGCCTAATACTAATTACTGGCTTGCTATCCCTAGCCTCCCCTAGCAATTAATACAACATTATAGAGCATAATCAAGAAATTACTCACCAGTTCATGACATTACTGTACGTCCCCGTATCAATAAAGACAAACAACAGTTATCGAATGAGTTNAACGATAAANGNATTAAGCACAGATGAGAACCCAACAATTAACAATCAAAGCATATGGAAACCATATAAATAATCAAGAGTTTCAATAAAAGAGAGTATCAAGAGATTACATTGTTTCCCCCAATAACAATAGGGTTTAGTTCACCATTTTCATGGTGAATCTAGATGAGAAATGGATGAAGAATCGAAAAGCAAGCCCTAGAAAAAATGAAAAGGATCCTAAGCATCCAAGAGATCCTCTCCAGAGAGCAAAATTAGACCTGGTTGCCCCCTTCTGTCAAAAGAATAGATCTAAACTCGCAATAGGGCTATTTATAGGTGAGGAGCACAACAGAAAACATGTCCAAGCCCAACAGACAACCGCCCGACGGAACAAGTGTGGCGCCCGGCGGTAACTTACAAATTGCACTACCTCCCGGCGGTAGGGGTCTACCGCTCGGCGGTTTCCCTTGAATCGCAAAACCACCTAGCGCCAACGCCAGGTGCCTACTCCTGGCCCTGGACCGCCCGACGGTGTAAGTTATCGCCGGGCGGTGCATCGACTCTTCAAATCTTCAATTTTCTTCTCTTTTCTTGAGTCTACGACCTTTATCTTCAACTCCATTCTTCACTTTCTCCAAAATGCTACAAAACAATGCAAAACGAGCATAATATCGCTAAAAACAACTTTTGACTCTCTACAGACTCATTTATTGGGTTTTGCTTGATTCTAAGCTCATTCTAAGTAGTAAAGGGAGTCATTTGGTCTAAAATGACATATGAAAATAACTGTTTTTCAACTTTCATCAACAACTCACCGTCGGGCGGTGGGACGATTATGGAGAATCCGCCAGGCGCCAAAAGTGCGACGCCGGGCGTTTGTCTACTGGGCTTGGGCCTAAATTCTGTAACAGCTCCTCAGCTATAAATTGCCCTAGTGCGACTTTAGATGTATTCTTTTGACAGAGAGGGGCGACCAGACCTAATTTTCACTCCTTGGAGAAGATCTCTTGGATGCTTAGGCTCCTTTTTATCCAATCTAGGGTTTGTTTTTCCATTATTCTATTATTTTTCATCTAGTTTCACCATGACAATGGTGAACTAAAACCATTTGTTGTTATGGAACTATGTAATCTTTTGAAACTCTCTTTTATTGAAACTCTTATTTATTGATATGCTTGTCATATGCTTTGATTATCAATTGTTGGGTTTCTCATATGCACTTAATGCTTTTATCGTTTAACTCATTCGATAATTGTTGTTTGTCTTTATTGATAAGGGAACGTACAGTACTGTCATGAATTGGTGGGAAATTCCTTGATTAAGCAATACCACCTAGGGATAGGGGGTAGGACGATCAATTGTTTTTGCTTCCATTTATCATGCATTATTAATTACTAGGGGAGGCTAGGGATGGCAAGCCAGTAATTAGTAATAGGCTCTTTTCGCCGAGGGNTCGGGTTAAGGGTANACTNAGAAAGTTTGCATGACAATTAGATAACAAAGCGAATCAAATAAGAGGACTAGATAAGAGATAGTGGATAAGATGAAATTGTAAACCTCAACAACTCCATTCATCCATAGTCTTTGTCTCTTCAATTGAATCAATCGCATTTGCATGTTTACTTGTTGTTTCTTGCATCCAAACCAATTAATTTTCTTTACAAGTCTTACGATTTCAATTTGCACGTACGATAAGGCCTTCAAGTCCTTTAGGAAGAACGATATTGGGTTTACCAATTATATTACTTGAAACGATCTGGTACGCTTGCCAGACTGTTAACAATAGTATGTTTTGTTGCTTGCTTGTCAATGCTTCTATGTTTTGTTGCTAGTATGTTTATCTTTATGATGCTAATGTACTTCTTTCCTTTATGAATAAAATGATCTTTTGTTTTTCATACATACATTGTTTAATTGAGGAGTAGATCATATTAAGGGGGAGCTTGTTTACATTGATCTTTTTGCTTATGATAAAAAAAGGGGAGAAGTATAATAAAAGGGGAGAAGTATAACATAAGTTGATACAGGTATTACTAACTCTGTTATTGTCTGTTAACTTTGTATGTTTTGCAGGAAGGCCAAAGTTTCTTTTAAAACTTCAATATTTGATCATCATCAAAAAGGGGGTGATTGTTACCAATGAGGAGCATTGGTAAATCTTTAAGTAAATTGTTTTGATGATGGTACAAGAAATTTAACCTGAAGAAGATATTAGAGATATTTTTTAAAGCACTTTGTAGAAAATAAATGTAGTAGGAATGTCCTTAAGATATGTAACACTTGTATTTTTTAGATAACGTTATGAAATAATTGATTATGAGGAGCAATAATCGATTATCATGAGTCTTTTTGGAATAATCGATTATCACTCAATATAATCGATTATCACAAGTCTGTTTTTGAAAAACTGCCTAAGTTATTTTGAAAAACCTGTAACAGACTTGAATAATCGATTATCACTTACAATAATCGATTATTACTGATAGTTGGGACTTGACCTTTCATATTCAGACTAGTTGGCTATATATTTGACTTCTGAGAACTTCAGAAGCAACATTGTTGAACAGAAAGTTTTTTTTGGAGAATACTGCTTTTCAGAGGAAGTTCTCAAAAGCTTTTGTTCAGTTCCATTGCTTGGTCTCGTGAATAGGAAAACTAGCGATTCGTGTGTCGATAGTCGGGGAGGTTCTCTTCGAGTTAGCAAGATGCTTTATCTGGTCTTGTGAATAGGAGAAGCTTGCGTTTCTTGTGTCGATAGTCGGAGCGGTTCTCTTCGAGTTGGCAGAGTGTTCATCTTCCGGTTCGTTCGTCGAAGGAAGGTTAATCATCATATTTTATTCACTTCTGTTGTAATCAGTAAAACTGTTTTTAGTGAACCTGTTAATCATTTTTTATAGTGATTAACGACTGGACGTAGATTCTTTTGAATCGAACCAGTATGAAAATTACTTGGCTGATTTTTCTACACCCTACACTCCTTACTTTTATTTGCACATCAACTGTTCGATAAATTTTCTCTTAGAAAATTTATTTTCTGAAAAAGTGACGAACATGCTTTACGCTACTTTAAGTTTTATTCCACTGCGTTATACTCTTTGGATGATACCAACCAACACTGGTATATTAACTAACACCATACAATATTGCATATGTCATTGCTCAATCACTCTTGCTTCCTAATACCTATTGCTATAATATATTCGGGATTCTCCCAATCCATAGAGTATGATAGGAAAAATTTTATGCCTAATAAGTTTGACTGTTGCTTACACTTTAGACAAGAATCTCTCTCGACTCCCATAACTAGTTCTTTTCATTTACTTGAATCCAAGTACTAGTAGAGTCAGGATGATCTCAGTCCAATCTCTATCGTCAATACACCTCATACTAAACCAACTCATTGTAGCACTCCCACTTAATAGAGGAACTTTTTTTGTTGCATAAGCCTAATCAAATAAATTTGAGTTTCCTCCTTAACTAATGTGTTGGAAAAAAGATAGGCTTCGTTTTTACACCAAGAGGGGGGTGAATTGGTGATGTTTCAAAAACAAAATCTTTTCACAATCTTTTATCAAAATTATAAAGCTTTTTGATCTTTCTTGAACTGCAAGTAATGAAAATTTATATGCAGCGGAAAAACGTAGTTGACTGCGTAACAGATAAAGTTGACTGGAATTAAAGAGTGCAGGGATAGAGAAAATCAAACACTGGTTTTATACTGGTTCGGCCAACAATGCCTACATCCAGTGTCCTTCCAACCTAGGAAGCAAATGCACTATAATGATTTCGGTTTTTATAACAAGGAATTGATAGAAGACCTCACGTCAAAAATATAAATCTCATCTCTAACCCAAAACGAAAATATAGCTGCAATAACAAAAACCAGACTTGCAACAAGAATCCCCTCTTCTATAATCTGAACCCACGTCGAACAATCCTCAATGTGTAACCCCTGTATCACAACGGGTCCAATTCCAGCACACTTCACAGGATTCCAAGCCTTAACAAAATGCAGCAGTCTTCACAGGATGCCAAGCCTTCAACGATCAATCAAGAAACACCTTCTCTGGGGAGATTCTGATCAAGAATGAGTGCGCAAGTTATCTCCCTCTGAATCTCTCTCAAGAAAGATCACCATCGTCTTCTTGGAGAATTCTTAGAGTTGTTAAAACAAAGAATTCAATTTGAAACAAGTAATGAAAATGTTAGAGCGTCAAAAATCTCTGAACAATTCGTGTTCAGTCAATTTATAGTTTTTTGTCAGTAAGATTGTTTCTTAGTCGAATACGCTACTAATTCAATCCACTGTATTATTACAGTTATAACAGACAGTCAACATAATAGCTCTCAGTCAAAAACAAACAACACACATTTAATACAGTTGACCAAGTCATCAATGCTTAACTAAATTTTAAAAATTATAGTCGTTGGAGCGCAGTAGCTGATAACGGTCTAAAAACCGTTATTTTCATGCTTTAATTTGATAGTAAAACACACCCTTTATGGCTTAGAATGAGCTTGAAATCAAGTAAAACACTTAGTTGTGTCTTGTGAGAGTCAAAAGTTGTTTTAGAGATATTATGCTTATTTTGCAGTTCTTTTAGATGAATTAAAGATGGAAGTGAAGTAAGGTGGACTTAGACCCATGAAAGAAGGAGAAAAATGATGAAAAGAAGGGTCAAGCAAGCCGCTGAGCGCCAGAATGGTCCGCTGAGTGCTCAGAGCGATTAAAGGGAAACCGCTCAGCGGCAAAACTGACCGCTGAGCGGTCAAAGCGGCATAAGGCAAACCACTGAGCGGTGAATTTAGGCACCTAGGCGGTTGTCTGTTTTTTTAGCTAGATTATGTAAATCTTTCTGTAATCTTTCTGTTATGTTTTTGTGCTTATATATAGCCCTAGTGCGAATTAGAAGGGGATTCTTTTGGCAGAGAGAAACGTCCAGAGCTATTCCATCCACACCCCTTGGAGGAGGTTCCTTGGATGCATAGGCTCCAATCAACCAAGTTTAGGGTTATTTCTTCCATTCTTTCATTATTTTCATCTAGTTTCACCATGACAATGGTGAACTAAAACCCTTTGTTGTTGGAGAACAATGTAATCTTTTGAAACTCTCATATATTCAAATTCTTATTTATTTCATATGCTTGTCATATACCTATTTATCAATTGTTGGGTTCTCATCTTTGCTTTAATGCTTTTATGGTTTAACTCATTCATTAAAAGTTGTTTGTCTTTATCGATATGGGGACGTACGGTAATGTCATGAACTGGNGAGAAATTCCTTGATTATGCTAATACCGCCTAGGGATAGAGGTAGGACGATCAATTGTATTTGCTTCCGATCGCATTGCATTATCGGTTACTAGGGGAGGCTAGGGATAACAAGCCGATAATTAATAATAGGCTCTTTTCACCAAGGGATTGGGTTAAGGGTAGGCTAGAAAGTTTGCATGGGAATTAGATAAATAAGTGAAGTAAATAAGAAGAGTAGATATATGAGAGTGGATAAGATGAAATTGTAAACCCCAACAACACCATTCATCCATAGTTTCTTAAAACCAATTAAATCAACTGCATTTGCATGTTTATTTTTGTTCTTTGCATATAAACACCAAATTAATTCTTTTCTCAAGTCTTACGCGATTTGTGTACATGAAAAGTATGGCATAAGAGTCCTTTGGGAAGAACGATATTGGCTTTACCAATTATATTACTTGATAACGATCTGATACACTTGCCAATGGCTTAACATTAAAAGTATGGCATAAGAATTGCAAAGCAGATTAAAAACACAATCGAATGTACACTGGACAAGGTCGACTGTCAGATGTAAAAACACTTTGAAATTCTTTTCAACTCAAAACGTCAAAAAGCATCGACTCTCAAAATCTGTACAAAGGTTTTAGCATAGTCGAATCTAACACTAATGTAGGCGACTGTACTATAACTTTGTTACACAGTTATAAGTTCATAAAAGTGCTTGTGATTTTTCACTTTGCAAAATATGCAGTAAAATATATTTGATAAAGCATTTCACGTTGCACATAAGCATATAAGCATGTTCTAGAAATATATCAAACAATCATCATAGGAACATACAACACAGTACATCAAACATGTTCAACAGATATTTCAATCTGTACAACATAAGAACATGTTATGCAGTAACATATGTACTGTTATTAAGCATAGTGTTGTCATCATCAAAAACTAGATTGATATAGAGTCTGTGTTATCAACAATCTCAACAATCCCCCCCTTTTTTAATGATGCACAACAATGATTAATAACTCAACTATGTTTGCACAAATCAATATAAAACAGAGGAATAACATACAACAAAAGATTAACACAGTTCAATTACTCTGCAGTAACAACACAATATCAAGCAGATGAAGTATGAGATAGAATAACTATTCTCCCCCTTTCACAAAGCTTTTATGATTTTACTCATACTCTCATAGTTCATATTTCTCTCCCCTTTTGTGCTTTAACAAAAAAGAATGCTTCTAGGTATATAAGCAGATTTGAAAACAGAGATGCATCAGAAAGATATGTAATGTATAAAACATAATGATGCTCTCATAACCACAATTTAATCACATAACAATGTCAACTCCCCCTGAAATGCAGGCATGTGATGTAAAATGTGTAAAGAGTGATACTCCTCATTATGCATAAACTCAAATCAGATGCACAATGTAGCATATCACAGATTAAACAGCAGTTTAAGAACATGGTTGTATCAAAGACAAGATAACAAACTATTTAGGTATGCAAGGATACAAAACATCAACAATCTCACAATATTATCTCAAATAGGATATTTGCAACAGATAATTGGAGATATATAAGATTTGTTACCAATAAGGAGCATTGGCAAAACCTGAAGAATTGTTTTGATGATGCTGCAAGAAGTATTATTTAAAGAGAACATTAGATTTATTTAGAAAGAAACTTGTAGAATATGGATGTAGTAGGAAAATATTAAACCTTGTAATTTTTACTAGAATAATCGATTATGAACAAGCTATAATCGATTATCACTTGCATTTTGTACTAGAATAATCGATTATCATGAAGCAATAATCGATTATCACAAGTCATATTTGAATAATCGATTATCACTTCATATAATCGATTATCACTTTTTGAAAACTCTGTAACGGACTTGAATAATCGATTATCACTTACAATAATCGATTATTCATGGCAGTTGGGAGCTGACCTTTGGCATTCAGTGTACTTGGCTATATAATTGGTTTTTGAAATCTTCAGAAGCAACGTTTTCAACTAAGACAGCTTATTAGAACACTGTGTGTCAGAGGAACGTTCTCAGAAGCTTTGTTGATTGTTCCTTGCTTGGTCTTGTGATATGAGAGGCTCGCGTATCGTGTGTCGATAGTCAAAGCAGACTCTCTTCGAGTTAGCAAGGTGCTCTGCTTGGTCTTGTGAAAGGAGAAGCTCGCGAGTCGTTGGTCGATTGCCGGAGCGGTTCTCTTCAAGTTGGTAGAGTGGTCTTCTTCCAGTTCGCTCCTCGAAGGAAGCAAGGTGCTCTGCCTGGTCTTGTGAAAGGAGAAGCTCGCGAATCGTTGGTCGATTGCCAGAGCGGTTCTCTTCAAGTTGGTAGAGTGGTCTTCTTCCAGTTCGCTCGTCGAAGGAAGGTTCTTTTATATTTTGTTCACTTATTGTAAATCTGTGAAACTGTTTTTAGTGGAACTGTTAATCACTCTTTACAGTGATTAATGACTGGACGTAGATTCTGTTGAATCGAACCAGTATAAAAATATTCGTGTGATTTTCCTATTCCCTACACTCATTTTAGTTTACGCATATTAACTGTTTGATTAATTTTCTGAAAGAAAATTATTTTTGCGAAAAATGACCAATTTCGTTTCAACTGTGACCGAACACGCTTTCCGCTTACTCTAAGTTTTATTCCGCTGTGTTATACTCTTCGAAAAATACCCCCTCCGTTACCAACAAGATTTAAGCAAATAGTAAAGATAAAACCAAATTCCAGATGTGGAATTTATAATCCTGTAATACACAGTTGAATGCATTAAATCATCAGTCGAATGCATTGCTTCTTAAATGTTGAATTCCATTTATAGCTTCCAAAGCAATGTTCTTTCCTGCAAAACCTTTCAACAACCTTTTCTAGATCAAGCGTTTTGGTTAAGCAAGAATTATAATCAAAATAACAGAAGTCAATATGTAAAAATGTATGATAGAATAAACATAGTTGACTTCAAACAGGACACACTCGAATCGATCAAGCAATGCAGTCAGATATTAAGCAATTTTAAAGCAACATGATTGATTCAAAATGCTAATTTTCATTTCCTTGAAAATGATATTACAATGATAGGACCAGACAAGGAAAAACAAAAAACAAAAGATGGCATACTAAGGCATTAAAAAAAACATTTTAATGGTAGAATGGTGATGTGCATTAATCATTCCTCTTCTTTATCGACTGTTCTCATGGATATATTTTCTTTTTGGTTCTTATCCTTCAGGAGTTGTGAAATGAAGTTTATCTTTGCCTTCAGTTGATCAAACCTATCACCAAACAGTTGAAATAGATCACCAAAGTACTTCTCATATGGGTTGTTTAACATAGAGTCAAGTTTGGGGATTCCAAGTGAAGGAACTTCTTCAAACAAATTTGTCTGATAATTATCTTCATTATAGTGCTAGCCTTATTCACCCCAGACAAGTCCGAGTGACCCAAGAGTGTTGAAGTTTATGGCATTTTCATTTTTGCTTAAGCATATCCTTTCTCCAACGACATGTACTCCATGCAGTATGTTGCTAACAAGGATACCATATGGCATAATTCGAGCAAAAAATTGAGTAGCCTTGATCATGTGGTCCTTGATTACTTCAATCCATTTTGTAGGAATGTTGTTCTTTATGGCATGTAAGAGATATACATCTTCAGTAGTCATTTCGTCCAATAATAGTCTCCCTTGCAGAATTACTTGGGCCAAAATATGTGCCAGCAACATTTCCTCAATCTTAAGATCTTTGTGGAGTAACATACTTTCCCTTGTTTCACTAACAGGAACCTTGAGTCAACTTCTAAACATATCCTTTTTGTTTAGCCATATGATTTACCTGAGAGTCAAGTTTATGCGAGAGGAAACAATTTGATTTGAGACTAGTTGTTTGTCTCCAAATATCATTGTTGATGATAATATCAACACCTTTGACTCTTGAAGTAATGATTCCATCAACAACTCTCAGATGATGATAGAAGACCCTGACAAGATTAGGAAACCATTTTCCTTTCATTTCCACTAGTGTAGTCAAATTTTGTTTCTCAATCCACTCAGGGAACATAAAGTTTTCTTTTTCAAAGAGCCTTAGATCCAGGTGCCTTGGAGGAGAGACTTCTTTTGCAAACCCCATGTGTATTTTCTCTTCAAAAACATTTCCACCGATTAAGTCTTCAGCAACTGTTTCCATGAACAATGTAGTGGATTTCCCTTTCTCACTTTTTAGAGATGAGTTTTGGAAAACACTTTTCAATTTGTTTCATACATCCAAAGTTTAGTTAAAGGTCATTGGAAACGCACAAATATAGTGTCTGCTAGTGTCAGAGATTGTGCAACAATGACATCGTAAAGAAAAATGGCGTGAAACAGATTAAACTGAATGTAGATGACTGAAGATAGGAACATAGTTGACTGTATTTATAACAAAGTCGACTAATACTCATGAAAAAAATTTTCAAACAGATTCAATTAATCAAACAATCGAGCATACATCATAAACAATCATACAACAACAACCAATCAACATAAGCATGATACAGCATATAGATACAGTTTTACCAGTTGTAGATACTCGAGATAATGATTTTAATCCAAATTGAACCACCCTTGAGATCATACTGCATCAGCTGTGTATCCTGAAAAACAACTAAGTTTTGGTTGCTGGTACTCATTTAACTTTAGGTCCATGATTGTTAATCCTTGTCACTTGTTCCTTTGGTATCCAAACACATAATCCTTTAGGAACAACAACATTTCTGTAATAACAATTTCTAACTGTATGACCAACACAATTACAATAGAAACATGCATTTCTGGTAGGTTTACTTAAATCTGTAAATTTCCTAGCATTGAACTTTGTAGCCAATTCCTTGTCTATAAATTGCTCTGCCAGAAGATTTTAAAACATCATTTAAATTGTCTCTACCTTGAGTAAACTTAGCTACCGTGCTAGTCAAGTAACTTATCTTTTCAATATGAGCAGGAAAATTTTCACACTTTTTTTTCTACTGTAACAGTTTTAATTTCAACATTCTTAGCAGATAACAAAGCTTCATCTAATTCTTTTTCCAGTTTCTCATTATCAACAACAAGATTATTAATTCTATATTCATAATCTCTTCTTTCAGAGTTCAGTCAATTAACCTTGTAATCGAATCACATTGCTTCAGCATGCAGTTCTCTGAATGCCTCTATTAGTTGCTGATATTTCTCTTCTATAGGCAGCTTTTCAAATTCATCATCACTGTCACTTTCAATTCTTGATGTTCCAGCCATGTGACATATATTGGATTTCTCCTCTTGATCAGAATCATCATCACTTGAGCTTTTTGAATCTGAGTTCTCCAAAGCAATGTAAGGTCCTTTCCTCTTCATATTTCTGCCTTGAGGGAATCTTTTCTTGCCTTTCTGCTTTGGCTGTAAGTCAGGACAATCAGGCTTGATGTGACCTTCCTTTCCACATTCGTAGCAGTGTTTGTACAGAAGCTCTTCTTTTTGCTTTAACCTGCATGGTTAGACAGTTGACTATCATTTTGCATAAGCCGACTAAACTTTCTCACCATCAAGGTCATCAGTTCTTTTTCGTCCAAGTCTGTTTCTGAGATGTTCTTGCTTGAAACTTTCAGAGCAATGGACTTCTTTTCTTCAATCTCTTCTTTATCCTTCAATCTACCAAGTTCCTATTCGTGTTCTCGTAACTTCCCAAACAAGGTAGCCATGTTCATAGTTGTAAGATCCTTGGATTTAGAGATTGTTGTGACTTTTGGTTGCCAATTCCTGTTCAGACTTTTCAAAATCTTGATGTTGATTTCTTCCTTATCAAACACCTTATCGAGAGCCATCAGATGATTTACAATGTGAGTGAATCGTTTATGCACATCATAGATGTTTTCTCCAGCCTTCATTCTGAACAATTCATACTCTTGTATCAGTGAGTTCTTTCTTGCTCTCTTGACTTCATCTGTGCCTTCATGAGTTACCTCTAAGACATCCCACATTTCCTTTGTAGATTTGCATTGAGATATCCTGAAAAATTCATCAATTGTCAGTGCAGAGGCAATTATGTTTCTAGCTTTAACATCATACTGAGCTTTTCTATTTTCATCAGCAGTCCACTCAGTAAAATGTTTCAAAGCAGTTTTCTCTTTAACAGTTTTTGTAGGCACATAAGGACCTCTTAAAGTGGCATCTAAAATTCCTTTATCTTGCGATTCAAGAAAGATTTGCATTATGATTTTCCAAAAAGAATAATTTTCACCAGCAAACAGAGGTGGTCT
Source organism: Vigna radiata var. radiata (assembly GCF_000741045.1). Taxonomy (NCBI): domain Eukaryota; kingdom Viridiplantae; phylum Streptophyta; class Magnoliopsida; order Fabales; family Fabaceae; genus Vigna; species Vigna radiata. Next base: position 265,324 of record NW_014543806.1, on the reverse strand, counting down.
GTTTGTTGAAACACCTTCACCAAAAGTTTGAAAACAGGAAGCCATCCCCAGGTTTTATAGTCAAATGAAATAAAAACAGAGTCGACTAAATTTTCAAGTATCTTATGAAAACCAGCTCTGGTGCCAATTGTTGGAAAACAGGTAGGATTCGTTTTTACACCAAGAGGGGAGGGGGGGTAAATTGGTGATGTTTCAAAAACAAAATCTTTTCGCAATCTTTTATCAAAAGTATAAAGCTTTTTGATCTTTCTTGAAATGCAAGTAATGAAAATTTATATGCAGCGGAAAAACGTGATTGACTGCATAACAGATAAAGTCGACTGGAATTAAAGAGTGAAGGGATAGAGAAAATCAAATACTGGTTTTATACTCGTTCGGACAACAATACCTACATCTAGTGTCCTTCCAACCAAGGAAGCAAATGCAGTATAATGGTTGCGGTTTTTACAACAAGGAATTTATAGAAGACCTCACGTCAAAAATATCAATCTCCTTTCTAACCCAAAACCAAAATATAGCTGCACTAACAAAAACCAGACTTGCAGCAAGAATCCCCTCTTCTACAATTTGAACCCACGTCGAACAATCCTCAACGTGTAACCCCTATATCACAACAGGTCCAATTCTAGCACACTTCACCGGATGCCAAGCCTTCACAAAATATAGCAGTCTTCACTGGATGCCAAGCCTTCCATGATCAATCAAGAAACACCTTCTTTGTGCAGATTCTGATCAAGCAATGAGCGCGCAAGCTATCTCCCTCTAAATCTCTCTCAAGAAATATCACCACTGTCTTCTTGGAGAATTCTTGGAGCTGTTAAAATAGAGAATTCAATCTGAATCAAGTAATGAAAATGTTAGAGCGTCAAAAGTCTCTGAACAATTCGCGTTCAGTCAATTTATAGTTTTCTGTCAGTCAGATTGCTCTCAGTCAACAACAAACAACACACATTTAATACAATTGACCAAGTCATCAATGCTTAACGAACTTTTCAAAATATAACCGTTGGAGCGCAGTAGCATAACAAAATTTCAAAACAGATTAAAAACAAAATCGAATGTACACTGGACAAGGTCGACTGTCATGAAAAAACACTTTGAAATTATTTTCAACTCAAAACGTTACAGAGCACTAATTCTCAAAATCTGTACAAAGGTTTTAGCATAGTCGAATCTAACACTAATGTAGTCGACTGTACCATAACTTTGTCACACATTTATAAGTTCATAAAAGTCCTTGTGATTTTTTACTTTGCCAAATGTGCAGTAAAATATATTTGATAAAGCATTTCACGTTGCATATAAGCATATAAGCATGTTCCACAAATATATCAAATAATGATCATAGGAACATACAACACAGTACATCAAACATGTTCAACAGATATTTCAATCAGTGCAACATAAGAACATGTTATGCAGTAACATATGTACTGTTATTAAGCATAGTGTTGTCATCATCAAAAACTAGATTGATATAGAGTTTGTGTTGTCAACAACCTAAACATAATGTAGTATAAAGGTTAACCTAAGTGTCAATCCATAGAACACATTTCAATTGAGTTCATTGCGTAATTTCTTTCTCAACAAAACAAGAATTGAGAGATTATGATGTGTGAAAATGGAAAATAGTAAAATATGAAATCATTAAAACTAGAATAAAAATATCTCTTGAAAGTAAAACTAATTGAACCTCGATTTACTTATGAAAATAATATTCAAAACAAAATCCAACAAGCATGAATTAAAAGAAAATAGTAACTATAACAAGAATAATAAAACAAATATGAAAAGAAAATAGTAATTATAACAAGAATAATAAAACAAATATCAAAAGTTGAACAAGAATAGAAATTGAAATTGAACATGACAAGATTTAAATTGTAGCATAACTAAAACTAGAAATTACAAGAGAATGAAAAAGAAAGTAAAAGAAGAACCAAATTACATTAAAATGAAAATGGAAAATAAACGTGTTGGAGCTCCATTAGTCACCAAAAGCAAATAAAAATGAAAAGTCAAGACTACTACAAAACTCCTCTAAGAACGATGTTGTTCTCGGTTAGTTGCTATCACAGGTCCCAAAATCAAATTCTCCACAATGAAAATTTTAATAGCGATAAAAAGTTATTTTGTCCTCATTTTCTGTGAGAATGTGTGTTGATGCCATAACATAACTGATTTTTGTTTCATTTGCTAATGTGGCAGTTCACAACACTGGCTTAGCTCCATTTGGGAACTTATAGTGGAAATCTTTCTCTAGCCGAGCTTTTCCTTTGATGGTCGAGTTTCTCCTCTATTGGTTGAGCTTATTCAACAACTTTAGGTCAACCTGGTAGACCAATCTCAACAGCTTAACAACTCGAAAACTCAACATCATAAGAACATGGCATCCCACTAGGTCGATATGTAGCAGGTCAGCATCGAACAGGTCAAGCTATATGTTAAGGGGTTTGGCAAGTGTACCAAATCGTATCAAGTAATAAACCGGTAAGACCGAATATCGTTTCCCAAGAGACTCGTGTGACACTAAACAATCGTATAATGACTTAACTAATTAAGACTAGAGAAAAATTCCTTTGAATGAAATTAAAATGCAATAAAAGTAAATATAATGCTTTGAAAGTAAAATTGATCTTTTGTAGCTAAAACAAGAATGAATGGATGAAATTGATTATATGAGGTGATGATGTTGGGGTTAGATTTCACCTACTTCACTTTCATGTCTATTAGAACTCATATTCTTCATTAAAATGCTAATCCCAACTTTTTACTTCAAACCCAATTCCTTGATGTAAAAAGGCTAGACTTGATTATTGGACATCAATCTCTTGAAAAACCCCAATAATCAATTTCCGCATTAAGAAAAGAAGCTTATGACAACTAAAGGTCCTATCTTTATTTATAGATAATATTTCCTTTAGGTAGATTACTCCAAGTCATGGTTCATAAAATATTTTCCAATATCAAACAAATCCAAACATCGAGCTATGAATGGCCAAAAACATAACAAGCATTAAGAATAAGAGAAAATCACTAACATTCAATGAAAGAAGCTTAATATATTTTAAACGTGTTCAAACACAAGAAATTCAAAGGTTACATCTTTCCCCAACAACAAATGAATTTAGCTCTCCATTGTCAAGGAGAATCTTGGCTTACAATGGAAGAATATGGAAGAGATGGAAACACCGAGAAGAGAAATGAGAGCTTCCACTCGCCCAATCTTGCTCCAACAGGTCAAAATGAGGGTTTCTATGCTTCAGCCGTCAAAAGATATCCACCCTACTGCGTAAAAGCCTTTAAATAGGTCAGAAGCGTCGCATCAGCAAAAGTAATCGCCGCTCAGGGCCCTGGCTAGGGCGCCTAGGCGAGACTACGCGATAATTGACGCTTAGGGCCCTGGCTGGGGCGCTCAGGTGTGAATACGGAGTAACTGGCGCTCAACACCCCTAGAGTGGGCGCTCAGGTGCCCTTGCGTGACCACCAGTGCTTAACGCCCCAAAAATGAGCAACCAGGCATGGTTGCTTGGCCACCAGTGCTAAACGCCCCTGAGGAGGGTGCCTAAGTGTCCTTGCTCCTTCTAGAGCCTTTTATTTTGGTGCTTTTGTTGTCCTTCTGGTTTCCAACTCCTTGATAATTTGATCCTCTCCAAGACATACCAATAACCTACAAAATTGAGGGAATTAATGATGAAAATCATTAAGTATAACTTCGATTGACTTGTTCACAAAATTCAAATAAAAGCAAGAATTTAAGCAAGCTTCATGGTCAAAGGGAGTAGATTTGGTATCAAAATTGCATTAAGATAATGGTAAGATTTACCATTATCACTATGTGTTTGGATATCAAAGGAACATGTAACAAGGATTAACAATCAAGGACCTTAAGTTAAATGGGTACCAACAACCAAAACTTAGTTGTTTTGTAGGATACACAGCTGATGCAGAGTAATCTCAAGAATGAATCGTCTATGGAATACATGTCAAAGATCTTGAGAATCTACAACTGGTAAAACTATAGTTATCTACTACTCCATGCTCATATTGATTGGTCGTTGTTGTATGCTTAACTGTTTGATTGATTGAATTTGCTTGAAAATGATTTTCTCGAGTCACAGTTGACTCCAATATTAATTCAATCGACTGAGTTATCAGATTGTTTGAAAAACTCTGTTTTTGAACGTTAGAAATTTTATGAACTAGGAACTGAGGTTTTAAATTGTTGCACATTGCATTATAAGTCTGTCTTCTTAAAAACACCACTATCCTGGTGGACAATAGTTCATTTTCTTTGACTGAGAAAGAAAGTTTCGTGAACTCTCATGGCTTCTTCAAGTCGCTCCGTACCTAGAAACATAAGAAGAAATGACTTTGAATCCAGAATGGTTGATCCAACTGGCTGGATTAGTGATGAAGCAACTAGGGAAAGATTCCACAGCGCAACTACAAAGTTAATCATATCTCCTATAAACATTAATCTTAATATGTTCGAAAAGGAAGAATTCATGTTTCCTGAATGGATAGAGAGACAAATATTGTCATTGCTTGTGCAACTAAAGGGATGGTGGTACCCTGACCTTGTGAAAGTGTTTTACCACAACTTGATGATGATTGATGATAATATTTGTTCAAAGGTAAAAGGAGTTGATATTGCAATTCATCACTTCTTATGGAACATGATGGTAAATCTACCTTCAGAAGGAAGTTTGTCACTTCTTTCCTTTGCTCAAACCAATATCTCATTGAATAAGAAGAAGGTATATACACTACAGTAAAAGCGCGTATTACCGAAGGATTATTACCGACGGCCAACAAGCCTTCGGTAATGTTTTAGTGAAATTACATACCGAGGGTTTTCGCCCTTCGGTAATGTCTGCTATGCTTTAAGTTGAAAATTTGAGTATTCGTTCTCAAATTTCCCAAATTTCACAGAAGAGTTCCCTCCCTCCTGTTCGTCGAAGTCCTTTACTTGGGGTCGTGACCTTAGAGGCGGTCAGCTGGTTTGACACTACGGTTTGACAACGCAAGTTTGGTGGTGTTCACGGTGATCGAGGTTCGTTGCTGGGTGGTGCTCTTCCACTGTACTCTCTGTTCGAAGCGGGTTATTGCTGGGTGGCGCTCTTCCATTGTCGCCCTAAGCCGGTTTGAAGCTCTTGTTGTTGCGGACACTGACAACGGTTCATTGGTGGTTGATTTGCGGCTAGGGTGAGAGTTTTGGTCCTTCTGAGTGTTGCAACAGGGGTGGGGGTTGTTGGGGTTCGCGTGTCGAGGTCGTTGCAGTGAAGTGGTGTTGGCTGATTCGTAGTGCTTAATTGCCACAACAACAGGTCAGGATTTGTTTCCTATTGAGTTTGTAGTGAAGTGTCGTAATTTTTGAAGTTTCATTTGGAGCACACATTTAATAATTGGGCGTTTCTGCATGAAATTTTTTTACCCACACTGTGTAGATGTGTTTTGAAATTTATATGAAAATATATAGAATAAGTTGAAAGTTATTGAGAAATAATCAATTTGATAGATATCTGAAAGGAATAAGAAAGAAGAAAATAAATAAACTTATATATAGAAAGAACTTATTAGGTAGGAGTGGAATTGTGATAGTTACAATTATCAGTGTTGACTTATAAGACAAGAGACACAGATGTTAGTCCCAACAGTTAGTCCGTGCATTTCCATGTTCCTAAACAGTCACTTACCTTTCTTTTCGTTCCTTCCCTCTTTCCAACCTCATTTCACTTTCTTTCCCTTCTTCTATGCACTAACAAGTTTATAAAATTCGAACCATTTCAACCAATTCAACTGTATATCAGCATTTCAACCAACTCAATGTCCGAAATTCCAGGCTTTATTGGCCATTTCAAGTATATCAGCATCTCCATAGTACCTTCCTCTAAGTATGATGTGGCCTTTACTGTAATAATTTGTCCTGTTTCCTAAAGGTGAAAGGAATTGAAGCTATCATGAGTATATAATAGTCACCTTAAGATTATGCACAAGGGTTAATTATTAGATACTCTCAATTTAGGCCACTGTTGGTTCCTTTGGCTACATTACCCTTTCTCACCTCATTGTGCCTTCATTCCACTTCTTGGATTTCTAAAATGGCAAAACTTAGATGCAAGTCCCCTGAGTGTTTTTAGTATTGCTCTTCAATGAGAACTAGATTTCCTCCTCTGAAAACCTTGATATTTAATGCAATCCTTTATCATACAAATTACTCATAGGAAACTCTTATTCCAATTGAAAAACAACAGTAGACATAAGTTTATAAGAAACTGTATCTGATGCATCTTACTTTATTCTTTTCTAAAACAACAAATAATTTGAAATAAAC
>NW_014543806.1:253397-257877 GCF_000741045.1 Vigna radiata var. radiata | reverse complement strand
ATGTTCGATTTTTGTTGTTTTTATGCTATTGGAAAGCTTTAACAAGCTTAAATTGGTGTTCTAAAGTAGATATCACTGTTCATTTGGTCATATGGCAGATTATATGCAGATTTGGTCTTTAAAGCTGTTCATTTTAGCTTATATTTTAGTTTATATCACTGTTCATTTGGTCTTTATAGTGGTGATTTTGAATNCTAACCTGTTTATAACTCATTTCAAAGTTTAACCACAATAAAAAAACTCAATTATTATATGTTGCAAATGTAGGTTTTTGGAGGAAGACCCAGTGTTCAATTATTATAAGTTGGTGCCAAATTTTGGAGGGGTTCCAATTTAGGAGAAGTTGAGCATCTGAAAAAGGTATGTAGTTAATGATATTTAATTGTATTGTTTCAAAGTGTTGTTATTGCTGCCTTAAACTTGTGGTTTGAAGATTGGTGGTTTTAAAAGTGAATTCATGCACAATTGATTCGGAAGATTTTGGAATGGACAATATATATAGGCAGGTTTGTTTGTGGATTTAAACTGTTATGCAGGTCTGTGTATGTTGTGAACATTACTTTGCATGTACTTGTGGTTGGACAAGAAAAACAAATACAACTCAAATTTTCCCTGCACCTAACCGAAGGCTTTACCGAAGGGCAAAGGCCTTCGGTAATTACCGAGGGCCATAAGCCATCGGTAATTACCGAGGGCCATAAGCCATCGGTAATTACCGAGGGCCATAAGCCGTCGGTAATTACCGAAGGCCAAAAGCCCTCGGTTAAAATACCAACAACGTATTTACCGAGGGCTTTCTGACCGTCGCCAGGCCCTCGGTAATGGGTCTTTACCGACGGTTTTTGATGTTTTCCGAGGGCTTTTGGCCTTCGGTAATGCCCTTCGTTACTGTAAAGACTGGTTGAGATTTCGTGGATAATATTGTGATATTGTTGTAATTTGTATCATTGCATATCTATGTGGTTTGATATTTTAACTTTGATACAACTTTGTGCTTAAATTGCTGCTAAATTTGTGATATTCTGCATTATGCACCTGATTTGATTTTATAATGCATAATGACAGGGGGAGTATCACTGTTTACACATTTTACATCACACATCTATTTTCCAGGGGGAGTTAATCTTGTGTTGTGATGAAATTATGTTTATGAGAGCATCATTGTATTTTACAAATTGTATATTTTTCTGATGTATCTCTATTTTTCAAAATCTGCATAAATATCTGAAGCATTCCTTTTTTGTTAATGCGCAAAGGGGGAGGGATATACATGTAAGTATGAGAGCAAGTATAAATGCTTTATGAAAGGGGGAGTGATGGGGAAGTGCACACCTAGAGAGAATATTCTAAAATGACATACAAGAAATGGAGAGAAATTAAAAGTGGAAAAGATTAGAGAAAGAGGAAACTTATGACTTGAGGATGCGCCACTTGAAGGAAGCTCCAAGATAAGCATCAAAGGAGGACTGCCACTTGCTTGAACAAGATAAGGTTTGCCCAAAAGAGGGACTTGGAGACAAAATACTATCTTAAAAGAGGATTGCAAAGGTGCAAATCAACTAAAATTCAATTCAATTCAAGGTAAGGTACACAAAGGAGACCCCTAAACCTTCTTATATAACCTTTGGAGTGAGCTAGGATGCAAGATCTAGGAGATGTGGGACTTTTGAGCGTGTAGTCCGTCGAGCCGCTGCTGCAGGTCTTCTAGGGACTTTTGAGTCCCACATTGCTCAATTCTCTCCACTCCAAAGGGTTTATAAGACAATTATTTCTCTTATACTTCAAAACATGAAAGCTAACTGTCAACATCCAATTTCGTTCGATGACTAAATAATAGGACATAGTTTTTGTTTTTTGCTTTATTTTATTTTATTTTCATTTTTTTATTATTTTATTTTTTTAGTTTTTAGTTTACTTTGGTATTTGATTTAGCTTTTTTATTGTTATTAGATTTTATTTTATTTTCTATATTCTTTTTGAAAAAAAAGAGAAAAAAGAAAAAGAAAAATAAGAAAAAAGAAAAATAAGAAAACGAAAGAAAAAAAAAGAAAAGAAAAAAATAATTAAAAAAAAGGAAAGAAAATAAAAACGTGAATGATAAAAAAAAGAAAAAAAAAAGTTTTGGCATTTTGTGAAAAAAGGAAAAGAGAAAGTGTAAAAAGGAAAAGAGAAACAACATGTGGTCTCGAGGAGGAAGCAATTTTGTTGGGAGGCGACATAACAGAGGCTCGGTTTTGGATTGTCAGAGGGAGAGAGAAAACGGTTACTGACACATGTGGAAGGGGCAAATTGGCAGGGACATACTATTGGTATTCCTCCATTCAGTTATCAAGGATCACCCTCGCCATCCATATTCATGGATCACCTCAGCCGTATTCATAATCACGGAGACACACAATTCTTTCCTCTCCATCACTCCCCTCCAACCTTTGACACCTCCAACGCCAGCATCGTTCACACACGTGATTCTCCTCTCCTCCATTTTCTCATCCAAATCCACCACCAACCCTTCTAACCAAGCACCTCATCTGCATATTCTCTAACCAAAAAGAGAGACAAAATTAATCTCCATCAACGCACAACCCGTCATCACAACCATATTCTCAGTCATAAACCAGCATCCCCCATCCTCATCTCGTTTCTCTCGGCCTTTGCAATGTTCATGGCAAACCTGCCTCCTTTTCACCAATACACTTACCTTTAGTTAAAAAAAAAAACACACATACTCCATCCCTCGACTCTACCCAACCCGTAACCACCTCCAACTAATCCATCATCTTTCACACAACCGTCAATTCACCTATTCCCTTATACACCATTCTGAACCAACAAAAACAGTATCACCCCCTTCGGAATCAGCCTCCTCCATCACACAAACACAAAAACAAAATTAAAACCAGTGAAGAACAGCCAATAAGGGCATGAAGGTCGAAATGAAAATGGAGTAATAGACTCAGCAACTTTAGCGATGGTGATTCTTAGTGATGTTCATGGCTCCTTCCACCAAGGGGTAGCAACCATCGCAATAGCATCAGCAACAGCCTTCGTTGCAGCGGCGACGTTGTGAGAGATCCCATTCCGAATACCAATTCCAAATTTGCAATCTCAATTCTCAACCAAACCGAAGGGCCAACGAGATCTCTGTCTCTGCCGAGGAGGAATCAAATATCGAGAGGTTGAAAAGAAGAAGATTGGAACAGAACTCGACGCCCTGGCTGGTGTTGCAGCCGGTGGTGAGTTTAACCTCGCGTGAAGAGGAGAGGAAGAAGAGAGAGCTCGACGGAATGTGACGACTTTGATTGGGTAGCGGCGGCACCCTTGCGATGACCGGTGACGCTGTAGGGGCCTTGGCCTGCGGCTCGTGGTGGCCAAGCTTGCCAAAGGGGGCAATCCACGAAGGAGAGAACTCTTTCTTACGCGCGAAGAGAAAAAGGACCCAATGCCTCAGGTTCGATGGCGGCGCCCAGTCTCGTGGTGACTGTAGCGGCGACAAGCTTGACGAAGACGAGTGGCGATTGGTACGGCAGGGACTTGGTCTAAGAGATACCGGTGGGCTGGTACGAAGTCGCAGGGTTTGCCTGGTTCTGTTAGGTTTCGCGGTGTGTCTTAACAGGGTGGAATCGATGATAAGGAAAGACAGGACAAGTGTCGTTCGTCATCAGTAACGACACCGGGGGCGATCATCATGGCTGGTGTTAGCACTGGCTAGGGAGGAACGTCCAATGTTGGAGCTTGGAACCACGATCGGTGGAGACCCTGGTTGCAAGTGGCGGCAGCGACTGCTCTCGCCGGTAGCAGCAGATCTCATCGGCGTTGGGGAGAGAGTGTTTCGGGCCATGACGTCGGGTTTAGGGAGGCAATGCGGTGGCTGGCAGGTTGAGTGGAAGATGACTCACAGTCAAGGGTGTTTTCGTTCAGAGGAGAGAATATGACCCCTAGAGATGCTTGGCAAAATGAGGAGAAAACTTTGGAACCCCTAAGGTTTTCTGAACAAAAGGCTTTGGGCCTAGCTTCTGGGCCGTTTTCTCTCTGCCTGTCACCTTGCGTAGCTCTATGCGCAACCCCATTTCATTTCTGCAGTCAAAAAAAGGGTTTGGGCATTGGGCCCATTTCGTTTCTAACACCTCTAAGCTTGCTAATGCACCCCTGTATATGGGCTGGACCAAAGAGGCCTCAATTTTACTCAACACACCTGGTTTTGTCTTCTACACTCCCCTATTCTTATTGGGCCTATTGGACTGTAATATATTTTTTTTATTGTCTCTGCTTTTATTTATTTAGCCTTAGAATTTTTTTTATTATTGTTTGTTAATAAAAATATAAAAATCATAAAAAATTAAAAAATTAAAAAATCAATAAAAATATTTTGAAAATGTTTAAGCACACGTGCGCGTAAGCCTTGTGCTAAAAATATTTTTCTTTTCTTTTACAAAAATAAAAAATCAATAAAAAATATTTTGAAAAGGTTTAAGCACACGTG
>NW_014543806.1:241851-253260 GCF_000741045.1 Vigna radiata var. radiata | reverse complement strand
AATCAATAAAAAATATTTTGAAAAGGTTTAAGCACACGTGTGACCGTTCGCGTAGGCCTTGTGCTAAAAATCTTTTCCTTTTCTTTTACAAAAATCAANAATCAATAAAAAATATTTTGAAAAGGTTTAAGCACACGTGCGACCGTTCACGTAGGCCTTATGCTAAAAATCTTTTCCTTTTCTTTTACAAAAATCAAATATCAATAAAAAATATTTTAAAGGTTTAAGCACACGTGCGACCGTTCGCGTAGGCCTTGTGCTAAAGACCTTTTCCAAAATATCAAATGTCCTTTTTCAAACAACACAAACAATCTTTTAGCTAGAACTATGTAACCTTGATTTCTCATTTTCAATGAGAATACCTAGGAGCAAGGTCAATCCTTGTCGGGTCCAAAAAACAAAAAAAATATTTTTATTTCTTTATATTGTTGTTCTTGGGATAATTAAACATTTTGCAAACCATATCTTTATTCGCGTATTTAATTAAAGGTATTGCCTTCAGGCAAGCGTTGTAGGGTGCTAACACCTTCCTTACACGTAACCGACTCCCGGACCTAGAATCCGGTTTTCGCAGACCATGCCTTATTTTTTATCGTTTCTTTTTTTGGATCGTCGTCCCGTCGCGATTCCGGTTGCGACACTAACTATGTTATCTTGTACTACAAGCTACGGAAAACGAATTACTCTTCTTTTCTTTTAAGTTCAAGTTATGGGAAGTCCCACATTGCTTGTACTAAGGCTCAATTGGCTAGAGAGGCTCAACAACAAAACTTCCTTTATCACTTCCAAACATGCATATCAATCAAGAATCATCGACAAAAGTCAAGCCAAGGCATATGTGCAAGCAATCAAGAGACATATCACACACAAGAAAGAATATCAAGTGGCTCAAATCTCACATAGGGTAATTGTCACAATCAAATCAACCTCTCAAACATCATAATCATCTTTCCAAGCAAAGAAAGCAAGAATTTCTAACCAATCAGAGTATCAATGAAGTGAAAGACACATCTACAACCTAAACAAAGTCCAAATATCAAGAGAAACATGTAAAACTGTACACAAGGCAAAACAAAAGCTACCTAGAAAAGAAAAAATTTAACACCTAGAAAACAAAAAATTTAACGCAGAAAACTAAAACTAACACAGAAAAATCAGAATCTCCCCCAATAGACTACACTTAAACTACATAGTGTCCTCAATGTGTCACAATCATAAGATTAGAAATCAGAAGAATTAACATATCATGGACAAGTGCAATAAAAGTGGGAAAGGAGGAGAAGGGAAAAGAAAACTCCCCTGATCATGGTGGCAGTTGCCAATTTTGGACTATCAGGGAGATGTCTTCTACCACTAGATTCAGCCAGGAAGTCTTGAGGAGGAACTACTTCATCCTCCAAATCTGATCCAGAAGAGATATGTCTTCCACAACTAGATCTAAGAAGAAGTGATTGTTAATGAGCGGGTTCAGCTGGTGCTTGCTGATGTTGAAGCTTTCATGTATGGTTGCACCTTTGTTTTCCACTTTGGGTGCTTGTTGGTCAAATTCATATGTACCTCCTGCAACATGGTTAATGCAATGTGGCTCCAAAGAAATAACATACAAAGGTATAACACCCAATCCAAATGTAACAGGCTGAACCTCAAATATATCCTCAGAACATGAATCATTTTCAAGTGTAGAAATAATATCAACAATAGGCTCAGATTCATGTTCAGTGCATGGAGAACAGACATTCATATGTGATAGCAAAAACTGGTTCTCATCATGCAGAGAGGGAGAATTAAAAGCATGCTCATCAACAATATAATCATCAAAATACCTATCATCGGCATAATCATCAACAACAAAATCAATCTTAGGTATGTTTACCTCCACTTCCCTTAAGATTGGTAGAGTGGTGGAAGGTGAAGATGGTCTACCTATCTCAAAAGTGTTGCTCATATCTGCCTGGTCCTCAAAACTTTCCTTAGTCTCCTCAGGTGCAAGAGTAGGGACATAGGAGTGTGGGAAAGTAAATGGCGCAGTAGTAAGCTCATGACTCTGCTCCCCATCTCCTATGTTGATGGCACTAACATCATTTGGAAGCTGAACAACCTGAAATGGGGATTCCTCTGAAACATAAGATTGTTCCTCAACGAGCTGAGTGGCCATATGCCCCATCTGATCAGTCAAACTCTGAATGGAATCTCTAAATTCCTGCTGAAACTCCTGAAACTGCATAATCTGATCTCTGGTTTCCTGCTGAAACTACATATTCTGAGCAGTCATCTGTCTCAATAATTCCTTCAATGTAGGCTCAGAAGTAGTGGAAGGATGAGGAATTGCTTGGGCAGGCTGATATGACTGCAACTGCTGTAGTTCCTGGACTAGGGGAGACATACAAGCATTCTGGAATGGTGGTTCTTGATATTGATGCTGAGTAGGGTGGAATCTTTCCAAAAACATATGCTTAAGATCTTCCTAATTGGTTTTGAATTCTGGAGGAAGATAATAAAGCCATCCCCATGCTGCTTCTTCTACTGAGTGCAGAAATGCCTTTAAGAAAATGCGATCATCAGGGACATGTGGAGGTTTCATTTCAGAGCAAATGCGTTGGAACCTCTCCAAATGTCTATGTGGGCATTCACCTGTAGAACCATAAAACTTAGGCAACAAATCTATCAGTCCAGATTGAGAACACAATGAACATCATCCTCACTATGTGTAATCGGCTCCTAAAGAGCACTCTCATGAATGGGAGGATGAGTCATATTGTTCTCAACATAGAAATCAGCAGAATATGCATGAGAAGCAATATCAAAGGTAGATGCATAAGGAGAATCAAAGTCATGGACATAGGCAGAAGAAATAGTGTTCACAAAATCAAAATAGGTAGACATGTAGAAAGAAGGGGGAAAAGAAGAGTGCAATGAAAATATGCAACTGAAGCTATCTATAGACAACACACAATGTCGAACACACAAAATAGAACATCACACTCACAACACAAGACAAAACACAACACACATTAACACAACAAAAGACCTAAAACCGAACCGTTGGTCCCCGGCAACGATGCCAAAATTTTGATGGGTGTCACCCCCATGCAAATTTATTGTGAATAAAGAATGCAGTATAGACTAGGAAGTGACTCTTAGGTCGTCTCTCAAGGACCAAACTATGGTTTGAGAATTAGGTCAAACACGAAGTGGGGGGGGGGTTGTGAAGAGTTTTGTGAATGTAGAAAAATTAAATCAAAACACTGACTCAAACAGATAATTAAACACAAATATAAAAGCGGTTTCAAGGACAGAATGGAAATGGTTGGTCATTAACTTAATCACAATGCTTCCAATCACAGATCAACAAAATAAAGCCGCGACTCAAACCTCTAATCCAACATAGCTAACCAACTAAGCGAAGGCTAATCATGTTTTCATAAAAGCGAACTAAGCGAACGTAATGTTAACATCAAATCCAATTTACACCATGCAGTTTCATCAACTAAGCGAAGCCTCAACACCAACTGGGCAACTAAACGTATACCCAATTGCATGTGCAAAAACAAATTTCACATTAACCAAGTCAGAGTGGCAAACACAATTTCAGTCCAAAAATCTCAAGGAAACATTATAATTTTATTAATGACCAACACGACTAACTAACCTAAGCTAACATCACAGATAAATCAATACAATCAAACAACACAGTGAACGGAAACAATAAACCAAACATAACCGACAACATCAGAAATTGAATAGTAAAGCAAGACGTGTAAACTAATTTAAATCCACCAGATAATAAAGAAAGACATGATATGATATTTAAATGCAACACTTAAACTAATAAAGAAATAAAACGCAACTGGAATAAAGATTCAATGCAAAACGCTTGAACCATTTAAGAAGAAACATATGTTACGGGAAATAAAAGAAATGCCAAAGTGCGTGAATTCAATTTAATCTAAACTAATTTAAAAGAGATAAATAAGAAAACAATATGCAGCTCTATTCAATGCAAAGTTAAATTAAATAAATGAAAATGCTAATTGAAGACATTAAATGCATATATTTCACGGTTCAGGTGTTAAAATAAAATACTTTGGAGCTCTCCTAAATTGAATCAACATTTTCACCAAGAAAAGTAAATTGTCCATGTGTGCACCGCGTAGAATCAATCACCGTGCAGCTACTTCTCCCAGGCCGTGACATCAATGCTTTCTTCAATAAAGAAAAAGAACAAAACGCTGCATCCTTAAATGAAATCAGTAGGTCGTGACTTTCTCCTTTTTTCCACACCGTGACAACAACTGTATGTTAATAAAACAAAACTCTAATGCTAAAAAGAAAATGGCAGCTGTGGAATAAAGAAAGAGATATGAACGAAAGATGGAAAAAGTGCAGGAATGATAATTTTAACAAGAGCAAGGAAAAAGAAAAAGCAAGGAAATGTGACTCTCCCATTCAACCATAATCCATCACCATCAACATTGTTCAAACAAAAAAAAAATGCTATGTAAAAACGTTCCAGCCCCTTGCACTCTTTTCTTCCATGCCGTGAATGAATGTCTCACTTCAAACGTTCCAGCCAAGTCTCCAAAATGAAGTGTCAGTAGCTGCAGCCCCCTTCTTTTACTCAACCAAAATCACCAAGCATATGCATAATTGAAAGAAGAAGAAGATATTCGTTCCAGCCGAGAATGTGCCCCCAATATATGTTCCAAAGCTAAAATCCAAAAGTGACGGCTTCAAGCTATTCAAGGCCGTGAGTCCTCATAAAAATGGGTAGGGTCCACCTATTTGAAAAACCCTAGGTGCCATGTCATCATCTTAACAATTGGGCTTTAGTCTATTCTACCAAAATTAGCCCAAATAACAAAATTTGGTTTAAAAAGCCTAATCTACTAAATTAAAATTTGATTAATTCTAAAATGTGTTTGTGAAGAGCCTTCAATAGTTTGGTGCCCTTCCAAAAGTCCAAAAGTGTAATTCCAAAATTGCCCTGAAAATAATAATAGGAATAACTAAGCTCAAATAATTCAAATTAATTAAAATAAGAATTATTGGTCTAATTAAGCCCATATGGTGAAAATGACACAATAATTAAGAATTAAGCACAATTCATTATCACAATTCGGTGCGAAAAACTAAGTGAATAGTATAAAATATTTATTCATCACCTGCTAGGCTTCTAAATCTTGTACAACAACTACTTCTATGGTTCCAATTCAAAGGTCTGATCGGTGAGAAGTGTCCATCATTGCATCAAATACACAAAATGGATTTAGAGAGCAATTTAACTAACACATGCAAGCTGAAACGGTTCTTGCATGCAAAGAAGATGAAGAGCTTCAAATGACAAAGAAACTTACCGGTCCAAACTGAAAATTGATCAGTGCAAGTGAAAGAGCTTGTCACCGAGAAGACTTAATCCGAAACGGAATGTTAATCGGAGAAGAATCAAGGTCAAAAATCTAGAGAGAAGTTTGAGAGTTTTAGAGAGAAGGAGGAGAAAATGGTGTTTCTGGAAACTGAGCTGAGGAAGAAGAAGGGTTGCATGTAGAAAAGTGGCACCAATTTTTTAAAATTCAACCTTAAATACAGCCTCCACTAAAAACAATCGGTCCACTCTCTGCCTACCACCTATATTCCACATTCTGGAAACTCACATTCTCCCTGTTGCCACACGGTTCTCGATGGGCGGGGAATTAAATGAAGGTGACACTTTGCCCCTCACTAACCTAGGGACTGTAAAGAGGCATGACATGTTGTCTCCCATTTAAATGGGAAATTTATTGGGACGTGACATTCCCCCCAACAAATAAAAATTTGTGTCCTCGAAAATTAGGACTTACTCGAGAATAAGTGAGGGTAGGACTCCTTCATGTCTTCTTCCTTCTCCCAAGTAGTGTCGCCCGTTCGGTTATCCCAGATGACTTTGATAAGTGTTGTAGTTTTACCACTTTGTCGTTTCATCCCTTCATCAACTTTGATCAGTTGCAGCTCTACCGAACAGTCTCCTTTGATCTGCACATCTTCATCTTCTAGTACATGAGACCGATCGGCTATGTACTTTCTGAGTTGAGATACGTGGAAGATTGAATGAAGGTTGGATAGTTGAGGCGGTAAGGCTAGCTCATATGCAACTGTCCCTATGCACCTTAGAATTTGGTACGCACCAATGAACCTAGGAGATAGCTTATTTGGCCGAACGACTCTTCCAACACCAGCCGCTCGGTTTAGTCTAAGAAATACATGCTCTCCTTCAACGAACTCCAGAGGTCTTCGTCTTCGATCAGCGTATGACTTCTGCCTACTTTGAGATGCCTTCAGTCTTTCTTGAATCGACTTCACCTTTTCCGTTGTTTGTTGGATGATCTCAGGTCTAGTCAACACTGCTTCCCCCTCTTGAAACCAACATAGTGGCGTTCGGCATTTCCTTCCATAAAGAGCTTCAAAAGGAGCCATTCCTATGCTGGACTGGAAATTGTATTTGTAGGTGAATTCCGCTAACGGCAAGATCTCATCCCAAACTCCCAAGTGATCCAGAACGCTCGTCCTCAATAAGTCTTCAAGCGTCTCGATTAAAACACGACCAAACACATTAGACAACATTAAAACAAATTAAAATTCTAAATACCAACACTGCTACAAACAACTACCTAACACAGTTAAATTAAATTAAATGCAAAACTAAATTAAAGAAATCAAAAGCAATTAATCCTACTAATTAAACTAATTCAACAAGGAATAATCAAACATACTTTTTCCTACACATTCATGTGACCAAATACATCCAACCAAATGAAATTAAAAATGCAAATGGCCTAAGAACACCTCTTGGTCGTGAGTTCCCCATGCACCAAAGTCAACATCAATTTCAACCTTCAATAAATTATAAAGTATGATGGCCTCTTGTCCCATGTTCTTCATTCTCCAAGAAAATCAACATGTGCCTTCCACATAACTACAAAATCGTCCCTTCTCTCCTCCCATGCAAAAAAATAAAACAAAAACCACACACCAAGACACAAATGCCGTGAGCTACCAAGTGAGTGTTGCAAAAAGTGCTTCAAACAAAAGACTAAATGAAAGATACTTTGAGTGCTTCAACCAAGGTTCCATGTAAGCAAAGTCAAAGGAAAGAAAACAACCACAAAACATCCTCCTCAATAAGACAAGTCTCGGTAGTTGCAAGGAAAAGACAAGACCAAAAAGGAAACATTCTTTCTATGAAAATGAGTCTCTCATGTGCTTGCCCAAATAAGGTAAAAATTTAATGCACCATTCTCTCTTCCTTCCATTGCTCCTTTTCGGTTTCTCCACCAACACAAACATTCAAAACCTTTTCTTCACCTATCTTGACCGTGAATGCACTAAGAAAAGCAAGGTTCCAATTGCAAAATAATTCAAGAGCAACAAACCCAAGGTCTAACTTCTTCAAACCAACTTCACACTCTCTTTTCTTCAAACTTTTGACCAAAACAAAACCAAACCCCTAACTTTCTTCACTACTAAACTCAACAAGAACTTCATTTTCATTATCCAACCAAGGAAACTAAAAGGAAACACGAAAGTATGGTAGTAAAGGAGAAGCAAAATGCAAAAGGACTCTTCATTCAACCCAAGGAACCACCATGAACATGCAAAGAACAACCCTCCATGCTCAAGCTTTCAACATTCAATGGAAAATGCAAGAAGAGGAGTGATAGATCTCCCTTCCCTCAAGCAAGAATAAGTAAAGTTGCAAGCAAGAGAAGAAGAAAAATGCATTCTTGGTCATTCCATAGCTCAAAAAACTGAAACCCTACAAGCTCCAAAGATAGAGTTCATGAAAACCATGCAAAATGAAAAGTTGGAGGCTTAGAAATGTGTGTGGATGGTCTCCACACTTTCATGACCGAAAATTGTCCTAAAATGGTGGGGTCCACCACTAAAGAAATCCTAGGGTTTTTGCCAAGTGTCCCACAACATTGGGCTTCTACAAATTTTGCCATAAAAAGGGCCCAATGCACAAAATCCTAATTAAAGTTCCTAAACAACTAAGTTACAATTTAATTTAAATTGAAATGACTAAATGTAGATTCTTTGATGACCACGCCACCTCCTAATGCTCCAAATATGTCTCCAATATTTTCCCTACAATTAAAAATGCAATTAATTAGCTCAAAAAATCCAAATTAGCGAAAATACGAATTTTCAAACAAATTAAGCAAAATTAGGAAAAACGGAAAAATAATGGACAATAAAACACAATTCCCTCATTTATTTAAGTGCAATAAACTAAATACAGTCAACAAAATATCAACTCATCAGTCCTCCACAGTTAAAGCATGTGACTGATCCTTGTTGCCCTAACCGATCGGCTGATACTGAAGCTTGGGAGGAGGAACCCGATCCTGATGACAGGGGCCGAGAGTAAGGTGTTCTCCTCATATCAAGACCACTCCTGGATAGAATTGGTCCTCGAACGATCGGTTGTTGCTTCTTCTGTCGTTCGGCTTCCAGCATATTCCTCTCCAACACTTTAGCTCTTTCTACCAGCGCTGGAAAAGACTTAATGCATAGATTCAAAATCATCACTTTGAGATCTGGCTTCAGTCAATTCTCATATTTTTTGCATTGCCACTCTTCTTTGATTCCCATTGTGTAGAACCGAACTAGATGCTTAAACCGATCGGTGTACTCAAATACAGTCATTCCTCCTTGTACCAGCTGGAGGAATTCCACTTCCTTGGCGAACCGAACGCTAACTGGGAAGTACTCTCCATAAAACTTATCTTTGAACACTTCCCATGTGATAGGAGCATGATCGTCTTCCAACATCATCTTCATAGAGCTCCACCAATGACTGGCCTCACCAGCCAATTGATACTCGGTGTATGCCAATCTATTCTCGTCCGGTCATCTCTTGGCATTATAAATCTTTTCCATGTCCCTTAGCCAATGGTCGGCCTAATCAGCACTACACTTCCCATCAATTTTGGTCGGACGGTGTTGGAGGAAGCTCTCCAAGCTCCAATCGGCTTGTGCGTTCACTGTAGAACCGGACGGTCCACCAGATGGCATCACACTTCTCATCATTTCCATCATTTGTCTTTGGGGGTTCTCGGCCGAGACCCTGGAAGATTCCAGGCTTTGCAAAGCAATAGTATTTTGCTGAGTGTTAAGCCTCTAGCAAGTGTACCAGATCGTTATTAAGTAATATAATTGGTAAACCCAATATCGTTCTTCCCAAAGGACTCAAAGGCCTAATCTTTCGTGTAACCCAATTGCTTAAGACTTGAGAAAAGAATTAAATTTAAGTGTTGAATGCAAAGAACAAAAACTAAACATGCAAATGCAAATGATTCAATTGGCAAGGAAAAACTATGGATGAATGATGTTGTTGGGGTTTACAATTTCATCTTATCTGCTCTCACATATCTAGTCTTCTTATTTACTTCACTTATTTATCTAATTGCCACGCAAACTTTCTAGCCTACCCTTAGCCCAATCCCTTGGTGAAAAGAGCCTATTATTAATTACCGGCTTGCTATCCCTAGCCTCCCCTAGTAATCAATAATGCAATGTGAAAGGAAGCAAAAAACAATTGATCGCCCTACCCCTATCCCTAGGCGGTATTAGCATAATCAAGGAATTTCTCACCAGTTCATGACATTACCGTACGTCCCCGTATCAATAAAGACAAACAACTTTTACTGAATGAGTTAAACAATAAATAAGAGTTTGGATAAATGAGAGTTTCAAAACATTACATTGTTCCCCAACAACAAAGGGTTTAGTTCACCATTGTCATGGTGAAACTAGATGAGTATAGTGAAAGAATGGAAAAGCAAACCCTAGATTTGATAAAAAGGATCCTAAGCATCTAATAAATCTTCTCCAAGGAGTGTGAAGTAGCTCTGGACGTCTTCCTCTGCTAAAGAATATGTTTTCAAGTCGTACTGGGGCTATATATAGGCCAAAAAGATAACAGAATCTATCAAAATCCAAGCATATAAAAACAGATCACCGTTGAGCGGCTAAATGCACCATTGAGCGGTTTGCCTCCAAGTCGTGCTACCGCTCAGCGGCCAATTTCACCGCTGAGCGGTTTGCCCCTAATCGCTCTGGGCGCTCAGCATGACCGCCTGGGTGCCAGGCATAGACTCCCCCTCGCTTTGGGCGCTCAGCGCTGAAGCTTGGCGCTGAGCGGTCTGTAGACTCTTATTTTCTTGCTTTTTCTTCATTTTTTCTTGAGTCTATGATCTTCCTACTTCGCTTCCATCCTTAATATTCATCAAAACCCTGCAAAACAATGCAAAACAAGTGTAATATTTCTAAAAACAACTTTTAACTCTCATGTGACTCAACTTAAGTGTTTTACTTGATTCTAAGCTCATTCTAAGCCACAAAGGGTGTGTTTTTATATCAAATCTATGCATGAAAATAACGGTTTTTAGACCGTTATCACAACCCCAAACTTAGAACTTTGCTTGTCCTCAAGCAAACAAAAAAAAAAAAACTTGGCTTTCCACTTAATCATCAAATAGCTCAATACTTTCCAAAAAATCCTTTTCCTCACAACAAGTCATTTTTCAATTTAGATTTTCAGTGACATCTTATCAAAATGCATGCATGCTCTCAATCTTCTTTGGTTCACATAAGCACATAATTTCTAACAGATGTTTCATTCATGAATGACCAATCCACTAAGCATAGATGTAAACATGGATTTCACAATTCTCACCAAGCATGTGTTTCACTCAATCACTCAAGTGTTTAAAGGTACACTCCATTCTTTACTATTCACATGTCACGCAAAAGATCCCCTGTGAATAGTACATATATTAATGAAAACTCTGGAGTTCAATATCTCACACAACATACTTTCTCACACATGAATCCTACTTAGCATGACAATCACAATCATAAACCATCACACATCTATTCACAAGTTAGTGAACCATTCCTGGATATCAACACGCACACATTCAATCATCAATCACATCCAATCATCATTTGAATGACTCGTTGTTAACAGATTGGCAAGCGTACCAAATCGTATCAAGTAATAATAAATGGTAAGTCCAAGTATCTTTTTCCCAAGAGACTCGAAAGGCCTTATCGTTCGTGTGAATTAAGATCGTAAGACTTGAAAATAAAAATTAATTAATTGGGTATGAGAACAAAATATAAACATGCAAAAGAGATTGTTTCAATTGACGAGAATAAAACAATGGATGAATGGAGGTGTTGGGGGTTTACAATTTCATCTTATCCGCTCTCTCTTATTTACTCCTCTTGATTTATTTGCTTGATTAACTAATTGTTATGCAACTTTCTTGGCCTACCCTTAACCCGATCCCTCGGTGAAAAGAGCCTATTACTAATTACTAGCTTGTTATCCCTAGCCTCCCCTAACAATTAATAATGCATTATAGA
>NW_014543806.1:234781-241536 GCF_000741045.1 Vigna radiata var. radiata | reverse complement strand
AAACCATATAAATAAACAAGAGTTTCAATAAAAGAGAGTATCAAAAGATTACATTGTTTCCCCAACAATAATAGGGTTTAGTTCACCATTGTCATGGTGAAACTAGAGGAAAAATGGTTGAAGAATGGAAAAGCAAACGCTAGATAAGAAGAAATGGAGCCTAAGCATCCAAGAGATCCTCTTCAGAGAGTGAAATTAGGTCTGGCTGCCCCCTTTTGTCAAAACAATGAGATTGAAATCGCAACAGGGCTATTTATAGCTGAGGAGCGTCACGGAAAACAGGCCCAAGCCTAGCAGACAACCGCCCGACGTCACACTTGTTCCGCCCGGCGGTTTCCCTCAAGTCGTGCTACCGCTCGACGGTAGGGGTCTACCGCCCGGCGGTTTGCCTCTAATCGCAAATCCGCCTGGCTGCATCGCCTGGTGCCACTCCTCGCGCTGGACCACCCATCGGTGTAATTTGCCGCCGGGCGGTACGTCGACTCTTCATTTCTTCATTTTTCTTCCCTTTTCTTGAGTCTACGACCTTCATCTTCAACTCCATTCTTCACTTTCTCAAAAATGCTACAAAACAATGCAAAACAAGCATAATATCGCTAAAAATAGCTTTTGGCTCTCTACATACTCATTTATTGAGTTTTGCTTGATTCTAAGCTCATTATAAGCAGTAAAGGGAGTAATTTGGTCTAAAATGACATATGAAAATAACTGTTTTTCAACCTTCATCATCGTCATGCTATATATAAGTTCAAATCATCATGCAATAAGCATACGATCCAAGCCATAGACACACAAAATAAAGTTCCTATTCTAAAATTCAAAAGTACAAAGGTAAAAGAAAAAGAAAACCTGGGTTGGCTCCCAATAGCGCTTGTTTATCATCACGAGCCTGACCCAAACCTCATGGATCCACCAGCATCATCACTGTAGAGAATTGCTCTACCTCTCCTCCCAAATAATGCTTGAGCCTCTGACCATTTACCACCCAACTTCGCTGTTGACTATCATTATCTGGAGTCTCTAATTCCAAAGCTCCATTTGGGAACACACGCTTTATCACAAAAGGTCCTGACCATTTTGATTTTAGCTTCCCAGGAAATAACTTCAAGCGTGAG
This sequence comes from Vigna radiata var. radiata, assembly GCF_000741045.1. Lineage (NCBI taxonomy): Eukaryota > Viridiplantae > Streptophyta > Magnoliopsida > Fabales > Fabaceae > Vigna > Vigna radiata. Next base: position 240,421 of record NW_014543806.1, on the reverse strand, counting down.
TTAAATAATAGCACCTGCTGTCTTGGATTGAAGACTCTCTTTATCAGCTTTCTGTCATGATAAAATTTCACCTTTTCTTTATAACTCCTAGATGAGTCATATGCATGTAACCTCATTTCTTCTAGCTCTAACAGTCGATTTCTTCGTTTGCTTTGAATTTCATGAGGATCAAAATTTAGAAATTTCAAAGCCCACAAAGCTTTGTGTTCCATCTCCACTGGCAGGTGACATGCTTTCCCATATACCATCTGAAAAGGTGATAACCCCATAGAGGTCTTCCTAGCTGTCTTGTATGCCCAAAGGGCATCATCTAATTTGTGTGACCAATCTTTTCTTGAAAAAGCAACTGTTTTCTCCAATATCCTCTTGATCTCCCTGTTGGAAACTTCAGCTTGACCATTTGTTTGCGGGTGATAAGGTGCAACCACTTTATGTTTCACCCCATAATGTCTAAGCACCTTGGCAAGCTGAGCATTACAAAAATGAGATCCCCCATCACTAATAAGTACTTTAGGGGTTCCAAAACGTGAGAAAATTTGCCTTTTCAAAAATTTAATCACCGTAGTGGGTCATTCTTTGGGCATGCTATAACTTCGACCCATTTACTCACGTAATCAATAGCCACCAAAATATATTCATTAGTAAATGATGGTGGAAAAGGCCCTAAAAAAGTCAATACCCCAACAATCAAAAACTTCAACTTCCAGGATTGCTTGTAGTGGCATCTCATGCCTTCTTGAAATAGCTCCTGTCCTTTGACATTTGTCACAATTCTTAGCATGATTACCAGCGTCTTTAAACAAAGTAGGCCAATAAAAACCTTACTGAAAAATTTTTGCAGTCGTTCGCTCTCCATTATAATGACCTCCATAAGGGGAATTATGACAATGCCAAAGAATCCCTTCTGCTTCTTCCTTGGTTACACATCTTCTCAAAAGATTATCTACTCCAATATTGAATAAATATGGATCATCCCATATAAACTGCTTAGTATCAAAATAAAACTTCTTCCTCTGTTGCCAATTTAATTCCTCAGGAACAACACCCGCAGCTTTAAAATTAGCCATATCAGCAAACCATGGCCTTTGTTGAATGTATAAGAGAGTTTCATCTGAAAAAGATTCCCAAACTTCCTTCTCCTTACTTGTTACTTCGGTGTTAACCAATCGAGATAAGTGATCAATAATTAAATTCTCACTTCCCTTTTTATTACGAATCTCGATGTCAAATTCTTGTAACAACAGCACCCACCTAATTAGCCGTGGCTTTGAGTCTGGCTTTGTCAACAAATACTTTATAGCTGCATGATCCGTATAAATTATGACTTTAGATCCAATGAGATAAGATCTAAATTTTTCCAGTGCATAGACTATAGCTAAGAATTCTTTTTCTGTAGTAGCATTATTTGGCTGGGCTTCATTTAAAACCTTACTAGCGTAGTAAATAGCATGAAATACTTTTTCTCTTCTTTGACCCAGCATAGCACCTATAGTATAATCATTGGCATCACACATAAGCTCAAACTGCTTATTCCATTCTCGAGCTACAATTACTGAAGCAGAAGTCAAGCTTTTCTTTAGAAAATCAAAAGCTTGCAAACATTCATAACTCATTTAAAATGGTGTATCCTTGACAAGCAAATTACTCAATGGCTTAACAATCTTTGAAAAATCTTTAATAAATCTTCTATAGAACCCAGCATGGCCCAAAAAACTCCGGATTCCTTTCACATTTGATGGAGGCGGGAGCTTTTCAATAACTTCCACTTTTGCTTTGTCAACTTCAACCCCCTTGGCTGAAATTTTGTGTCCCAACACAGTTCCTTCAGTCACCATGAAATGACATTTTTCCCAGTTCAAAACAAGATTCGTTTTAACACACCTTTTAAGCACCGCATCCAGGTTGATTAAACATCTCTGAAAAGAATCTCTAAATATTCAAAAGTCATCCATGAAGACTTCTATACTTTTTTCCATGAATTCTGCAAAGATTGCTTGCATGCACCTTTGAAATGTAGCATGTGCATTACATAACCCAAATGACATTTTTCTATATGCGAATATACCAAAAGGGCATGTAAAAGTCGTTTTGTCTTGATCTTCAGGATCCACCACAATCTGATTATATCCAGAGTAACCATCAAGGAAGCAATAATATGATTGTCTAGCCAAACGTTCTAGCATCTGGTCCATAAAAGGTAGAGGAAAATGATCCTTTCTAGTAGTTGTATTCAATTTTTTATAATCAATACACATCCGCCAACCAGTAACTGTTCGTGTAGGAATTAATTCGATTTTTTCATTATGAATCACTATCATTCCTCCTTTCTTTGGCACCACCTGAACTGGACTCACCCATTTACTATCAGAGATTGGATAAATGATTCCTGCTTCTAATAACTTCAGTACTTCCTTTCGCACAACTTCCTTCATAACAGGATTCAATCTCCTTTATGGTTGAGCTACCGGCTTATAATCAACCTCCATAAGAATCCTGTGCTCACAATTGATAACGGTTTGAAAACCGTTATTTTCATTGTTTAATTTGATAGTAAAACACACCCTTTATGGCTTAGAAATAGCTTCAAATCAAGTAAAATAGTTACTTGTGTCTTGTGAGAGTCAAAAGTTGGTTTTAGAGATATTATGCTTGTTTTGCATTGTTTTGTAGTGTTTTTAGATGAATTAAAGATGGAAGTGAAGTAAGGTGGACTTAGACCCATGAAAGAAGGAGAAAAATGATGAAAAAAAGGGTCAAGCAAGCCGTTGAGCGCCAGAATGGTCCGCTGAGCGCTTAGAGCGATTGGAGGGAAACCACTCAGCGGCAGAACTGACCGCTGAGTGGTCAAAGCGGCACAAGGCAAACCGTTGAGCGGTGAATTTAGGCGCCTGGGCGGTTGTTTGTTTTTTTAGCTAGATTGTTATCTTTTTGGGCTTATATATAGCGCCAGTGCGAATTAGAAGGGATTCTTTTGGCACAGAGAAACATCTAGAGTTATTCCACACACCTTGGAGGAGGTTCGTTGGATGCTTAGGCTCCAATCAACCAAGTTTAGGTTTATTTCTTCCATTCTTTCATTATTTTCATCTAGTTTCACTATGACAATGGTGAACTAAAACCTTTTGTTGTTGGGGAACAATGTAATCTTTTGAAACTCTCATATATTCAAATTCGTATTTATTTCATATATTTGTCATATACTTGTTTGTCAATTGTTAGGTTCTCATCTATGCTCAATGCTTCTATTGTTTAACTCATTCAGTAAAAGATGTTTGTCTTTATCGATATGGGGACATACGGTAATGTCATGAACTGGTGGGAAATTCCTTAATTATGCCAATATTACCTAGGGATAAGGGTAGGACGGTCAATTGTATTTGCTTCCGATCGCATTGCATTATTGGTTACTAGGGGAGGCTAGGGATAGCAAGCCGGTAATTAATAATAGGCTCTTTTCACCAAGGGATTGGGTTAAGGGTAAGCTAGAAAGTTTGCATGGCAATTAGATAAATAAGTGAAGTAAATAAGAAGAGTAGATATATGAGAGTGGATAAGATGAAATTGTAAACCCCAACAACACCATTCATCCATAGTTTCTTAAAACCAATTGAATGAACTGCATTGCATGTTTATTTTTGTTCTTTGCATATAACCACCAAATTTATTCTTTTCTCAAGTCTTATGAGATTTGTTTACATGAAAGTTAAGGCATAAGAGTCCTTTGGGAAAACGATACTTGGACTTACCCGTTTATATTAATTACTTGATAACAATCTGCTACACTTGCCAGGGACTTAACAAGTTTTTGGCGCCGTTGCCAAGGACTCGTGGTTTAACTTATCTAGTAGTGTAAACTGATTAAGTTTGACTTGATTGTATATATATTTTTATCTTTTTATTTTTATTAAAATATAAAAAAGTGCTACTAGGGTTTGTGTTTCTTGTGCATGCAGCAGGAGCCCAGACATAATAGAAGCAAGAAAAATACGCAACCTCTTCTTGAAGGCTTAAGCGAGGCAAGGGGGAGAAGGAGAGTCAAACGCCCATCTAGGGATTTGTTTCCTTCCCCTAACAGATTATTATCACCTTCATCAGATAAAAGAACAGAGGAGATGGCTGAAAGAACTCCTCCAAGACGCACTCTTGCAGACCAATCAAATGCGGTTGACCCCTTCCATTTTAACAACATAGTCATGCCTACGGATTAAACGACCAACATGGTGATGGATCCAGCACTTATACACTTGGTGCAAAGCAAATCGTTTCATGGCCTGTGAAATGAGAATCCCTATGACCATTTAATAGCGTTTAGTGAAATATGCAACACGGTGAAGATGGCAGGTGTATCAGATGATAGAGTGAGGCTTAACTTGTTTCCTTTTTCATTGGAGGGCAATGCTAAGACATGGCTCAACTCTTTTCCTGAAGGGACATTTACAACATGGGAAGTTGTGGCTACAAAGTTTGTTAACAAATATTTTCCACAGTCCAAATTTACTCAAGGAAAACTAAAGATCTCATCATTGAAAAAAGGCATGGAAGAAACTCTAAGTAAAGCATGGCAGCGATTCAAAGGCCTACTCAAGAAAACACCAGTTCACGGATTTGACAAGACAACCATTGTTCTTGCCTACCTTGGTGGACTGAATATGCAGTCTAAGATGATGTTGGACGCCTCAGCTGGAGGTGATATCAAACAGAAGACTGAGGATGAAGCCTATGACTTGATAGAGAGTATGACAGCTAGTGGACAAGAAGCATATAGTGAAAGGGGTGCACCGACACAACAGAGAGGAGTCTTGCACTTACCTACAAATGATGCCTTGCTAGCTCAAAATCATCTTTTGACCCAGAAGCTAGATACATTGACAAAGATTCTCTCACAACTTCCAAAGGAATTGCCAATGTCTCTCAAGCACAGCAACTATGTGATTTTTGTGGTGGTGACCATAGTAATGGTCAATGTGCTATACCTGAGGAGATGCAGCAGGAAGCTAACTATATGGGGAACCAATACCAGTATAGACAAGGGAATTTCAACCAAGGTTGGAAGAATCATCCAAGTATTGGTCAACAACAGAATAACCCATCAGGTTTCAGGGAGCAACAACCTTTAACTATGTGACAGCAGGTTTCACATCTGACAGAGTTTGTCAAAGATATGAGTGAAAGATTCGATAAATTCATGAAATTCTATGAGTCCAATCGAGCAAGTGATCAAGCTACTGTTAGGCCATTATCGATGCAAATTGGACAGCTCTCAAAAAGAGTAGAGATTGGAAGCAGTGATGAAAAGGAGGAAAGTAAAGCCATTGAGATTAGCAGCAGCAGTGGAAGGGAAGAAGAAGAGGAAGCAAGAGATAATTGTTGACGGATTGACAAGTGTACCAAATCGTACAAGTAATATAAATGGTAAGACCAAGTATCGTTTTTCCCAAGAGACTCGTAAGGCTTTCTCTTTCACGTGAATTAAAATAATAAGACTTGAAAAATAAAATTTAATAAATTGGATTTGAGGATAAAAATATTAACATGCAAAATAAATGTTGATTCAATTGACAAGTGAAAACAATGGATGGATGGATGTTGTTGGGTACTAACAATTTCATTTATTCCACTCTCTCTTACATACTACCCTTG
>NW_014543806.1:229275-234386 GCF_000741045.1 Vigna radiata var. radiata | reverse complement strand
AAGAGATTACTCACCAGTTCATGTCATTACCGCACGTCCCCATGTCAATAACGACAAACAACGATATACTGAATGAGTTAAACGATAAAAGCCTTAAGCACAGATGATAACCCCAACAATAATCAATCAAAACATATGGAGACCATATAAATAATCAATAGATTCAATAAGAGAGTATCAAAAGATTACATTGAATTCCCCAACAACAATAGGGTTTAGTTCACCATAGACATGGTGAAACTAGATGAAAAATGGAAGACGAATGAAAGAGCGAACCCTAGAAAAGATGAAAAGGAGCCTAAGCATCCAAGAGATCCTCTCTAGAGAGCAAAATTAGGTCTGGTCGTCTTCCCTTGTCAAAAGAATGACTCTGAATTCGTAGTAGGGGTATATATAGGTGAGGAGCGCATAAAAATCAGGCCCAAGTCCCGCGAGCCACCGCCGGGCGGTTTAAGTGTGCCGCCCGGCGGTTTCCCATAACCTGCCGCCACCGCCCGGCGGCAATCACCACCACCCGGCGGCAATCGCCACCGCCCAGCGGTTTCCCTCAATGCCCATTTCCATGCTTACTTCTCGTCCTGGACCGCCCAGTGGTTTAAGTGTGCCACTGGGCGGTATGTCGACTCTTCAAAACTTCATTTTTCTACTCTTTTCTTGAGTCAACGACCTGTATCTTCAACTCCATTCTTACTTTTCTCAAGTTAGCTACAAAACAATGCAAAATAAGCATAAAATCGCTAAAAACAACTTTTGACTCTCCCCAGACTCATTTATTGAGTTTTGCTTGATTCTAAGCTCATTCCGAGTAGTAAAGGGTGTAATTTGATCCAAATTGACATGTGAAAATCACTATTTTTCAACCTTCATCAATAATCATAATGAGCAGAAAAGAGAAATTTATAATCAAATGACTATTATGCCTGCAATTATTAAGCAGATTCCTGCAAGAATGAAATTTTATCTTGGAGATATGATAGATTTAGATGAGGATGATGATGAGCAGGAATTTGAGATTCAACCTCTGAAGAATTATCCGCTTAAAGTAAAAGATCCAGGTTGCTTGAATTTGGCATGTATGATCAATGATGTTGATATAGGAGAAGCAATGATAGATTCTGGATCTAGCATTAACATGATGCACATGCGTTTGATTAAGAAAATTGGAGGGCTAACGTTAGAGCCGTCTAATCTCCTAGTGACAATGGCGGATGGTTCAGTTAAAACACCATTTGGCATGGTGGAAATTGCGGTTGTACGGGTGGAGCAGCTAGAATTCTTAGATGACTTTATCATCATGAGCATGGAAGATGAGGAAAGAATTCCAGTAATTCTTGAAAGACCTTTCATGGCAACATCCAAGATGTCTATTAGTGTCCATGATGCAAGGATCATGATGAGAGATAAAGAGAATGTACTCTTTTATAATGGCTCTAAAGAGAGAAGTACTAGAATTAAAAAGAGAGTCAGACATAAAAAGTCAAGAAGAGAAGCTGCACCAGAGAACAACACATCAGGTACCAATTCTAATAGTTGTAATGTTTTGCAGGTACCTAAAAATGAAGAGGTTGACAAAGAAGGCACTATCCACACTGAATATACACCACTTCCAATAGGAGCACAAGTGAGATTCAAGTACAAGAAGTGGCTTGTTATTAAGATTCGGGAAGATGGCAAGCTGGAAATCAGGAAACCATTCACAAGAGCCATAAAGAAAGTGGATAGAAAGCAACTGATGAGTTGGGTTGATGAAGATCCCAACCGGGATGGAATGAATTGATTATATCTAAATCCCACTTTGTAGAAACATTTGTAGTTTTAGGGTTATTTGATTTTGTACATGTACTTTATTGAATTTTTGAACACTTTTTGGGTAGCATCTATGATAACGGTTGAAAAACAGTTATTTTCATGCTTAAATTTGATATTAAATCACACCCTTTATGGCTTAGAATTAGCTTGAAATCATGCATTTTTATTAAGTTAGAGAATAAGAGAGTCAAAGATGGTTTTCTTGGTTTTATCCTTGGTTTCCCTTGATTTTATAGGTTTTTGGAATGAATTGGAAGAAAGGTTGAAGTATCAAATGGTTGAAGTGCTGAAAAGTCAACTAGAATGCAGAAAGGTTAACCAATCAACCAGAAAAGTCAACCAGTCAACCAGAAAAGTTGACCAAACCGCTGAGCAGTGAAAATGGGCGCTGAGCAGTCAGTTTTTGACGCTGAGCGGTCCTACGATTAGAGGGAAACCACTGAGCGGTTTACTTAGGCGCCTGGGCGGTTTTCTGTTGTTATTTGGTGGATTCTGTGATCTTTTTGTTATCTGTTTGGCCTATATATAGGCCTAGCGCGAATCAAAACTCAATCTTTTGGCAGAGGAAGACTACACAACACTCTTTTCACCCCTTGGAGGAGGATTTTGGATGTGGGAGCTCCAACTTACCAAATCTAGGGTTTATCTTTTCATTCTTTCCATTCAATTCATCTAGTTCATCATGATTATGGTGAACTAAATCCTTTGTTGTTGGGGAACAATGTAATCTTTTGAAACTCTCATATATTAAAATTCTTATTTATTTTATATGCTTGTCATATACTTGTTTATCAATTGTTGGGTTCTCATCTATGCTCAATGCTTTTATTGTTTAACACATTCAGTAAAAGAAGTTTGTCTTTATCGATATGGGGACGTACAGTAATGTCATGAACTGGTGAGAAATTCCTTAATTATGCCAATATCGCCTAGGAATAGGGGTAGGACGGTCAATTGTATTTGCTTTCGATCGCATTGCATTATTGGTTACTAAGGGAAGCTAGGGATAGCAAGCCGGTATAGTTTCTCAAAGTGTGCATGGTAATTAGATAAATAAGTGAAGTAAATAACAAGAGTAGATATATGAGAGTGGATAAGATGAAATTGTAAACCCCAACAACACCATTCATCCATAGTTTCTCAAAACCAATTGAATCAACTGCATTGCATGTTTATTTTTCTTCTTTGCATATAATCACCAAAAAACAAGGCATTTTTCACCAGTTCATGACATATCAACAATTGATCGTCCTACCCCTATCCCTAGGCAGTATTAGCATAATCAAGGAATTTCTCACCAGTTCATGACATTACCGTACGTCCCCGTATCAATAAAGACAAACAACTTTTACTGAATGAGTTAAACAATAAAAGCATTAAGCATAGATGAGAACCCAACAATTGATAAACAAGTATATGACAAGCATATGAAATAAATAAGAGTTTGGATAAATGAGAGTTTCAAAAGATTACATTGTTCCCCAACAACAAAGGGTTTAGTTCACCATTGTCATGGTGAAACTAGATGAATATAATGAAAGAATGGAAAAGCAAACCCTAGATTTGATGAAAAAGAGCCTAAGCATCCAATAAATCTTCTCCAAGGAGTGTGAAGTAGCTCTAGACGTCTTCCTCTACCAAAGAATATGTTTTCAAGTCGTACTAGGGCTATATATAGGCCAAAAAGATAACAGAATCTATCAAAATCCAAGCCCATAAAAACAGATCAGCGTTGAGGGGCTAAATGCACCGCTCAACGGTTTGCCTTCAAGTCGTGCCACCGCTCAGCGGCCAATTTCACCGCTGAGCGGTTTGCCCCTAGTCGCTCTAGGCGCCCAGCGTGACCGTCTAGGCGCCAGGTAGAGACTCCCCTTGCTTTTGGCGCTCAATGCTGAAGCTTAGCGCTGAGCGGTCTGTAGACTCTTCTTTTCTTGCTTTCTCTTCATCTTTTCTTGAGTCTATGACCTTCCTACTTCACTTCCATCCTTATTATTCATCAAAACCCTGCAAAACAATGCAAAACAAGCGTAATATCTCTAAAAACAGCGTTTGAATCTCATGTGACTCAACTTAAGTGTTTTTCTTGATTCTAAGATCATTCTAAGCCACAAAGGGTGTGTTTTTATATAAAATCTATGAATGAAAATAACGATTTTTAGACCATTATCACTGAGTCAGAGTGGCGTTTTGTTGTTGGAGGGCTGCTATGACTGACTCCAACAAGTTGTTGTTGTTGCTAGAGGAATCTCGATCGGTAGGCTGAGGAGGAGGTCTTGGAGCCATCTTCTTTTTCCAACAGGAAGAAAGGTCCATCAGTCTGTTACAAGAGATTAGAATACAATCTAACTGATCATGTGAGTACACAGCACAAGCAAAGCATGCTCATAACCTACAGGTACTCTAAGGATAAAACTACTCTTATACCATTAGTGTAACATCCCAATAAATATAGATTTAACAACTATAATTATTTTAAGGAGTTAACAAAAACAATAATAAAGAACAGTGGATAATAAGCAAAATAAGGAGAAAGGGAATATGAAACATCATATAGAACTTGAAACTGTACAGGAAAAACAAGTCTTATTACAATTTACATGATTAGACCGAACGGTCATGGAATCAGTTTAAGACCGAACAGTATAACAAAAGATATTTACACCGAACGACTTTACAAAAGCTAAATAGACCGAACGGTATTATAGGTAAATAAAACTATCTAAAATCTATTGACCAGACGGTCCTACGCTGTCTTTAGGCTGAACGGTCTGTAAAGCTTCTTCCAAGGAATCTTCGAAGTCGCCCTTTGCTCACATCCATTGGATGATCATTGTAGTGAAGAGAACAACCGATCGGCCAATGACCGAATGACAACATACATGAACGAAAAATAAGGGTAAGCTTATGTAATTTAATTAATCAATTTCAACATACATTAAAACATAACAACCGAATCATATAACTATCATACAAGTACACAACTAAAAAATGAACGTACAAATCATCATGAACGACCACTTTAGACACTGTCCGGACGATATGAACTACGTAGTTATGACGCTTGTGCACCTGGGTGGACCTGGCTGGGATACACTCAACAGACCACTACCTAAGGTTAGTCCAATGTAGCTACCTCGGTATAGAAATACCCTGAGGCTAAAGGACCTCCTACCATTCCTACACATGAGTTACCTTTCTCTACATGAGAAGGAATAATCACGGAATATCAGGATAAGCGACAGCTTAACTTAGTGTTAAGTCCCTGGCAAGTGTACCAGATCGTTATCAAGTAATATAAATGG
>NW_014543806.1:216379-228825 GCF_000741045.1 Vigna radiata var. radiata | reverse complement strand
TATTTATCATATTGTCATGCAAACTTTCTTAGTCTACCCTTAACTCAATCCCTTGGTGAAAAGAGCCTATTACTAATTACCGGCTTGCTATCCCTACCCTCCCCTAGTAATTAATAATGCATGATAAGCGGAAGCAAAATACAATTGATAGTCCTACCGTATCCCTAGGTGGTATTAACATAATCAAGGAATTCAACATTAGTTCATGATATTACTATACGTCCCCGTATCAATAAAGACAAACAACATTTACCGAATTAGTTAAACGGTGAAAGCATTAAGCAAAGGTGAAGAACCCAACAATTGATAAATCAAGCATATGCAAGCATATAAAATAAATAAGAATTTGGATATATGAGAGTTTCAAAAGATTACATTGTTCCCCAACAACCTAGGGTTTAGTTCACCATAATCTTTGTGAAACTAGATGAAATATGATGAAAGAATGGAAGAAATAACCCTAAACTTGGCAAATTGGAGCCTAAGCATCCAAGGAACCTCCTCCAAGGTGTGTGGAATAGCTTTGGACGTTTCTCTCTACCAAAAGAATGTGTTTTGGTTCGCACTGGGCCTATATATAGGCCAAAAAGATAACAGAAAGATCACAGAATCCACCAAATAAAAATAGACAACCGCTCAGCGACTAATTAAACTGCTCAACGGTTTCCTTCTAATCGCAGGACCGCTCAGCGTCCAAAACTGCCGCTCAGCGCTGGCTGGCGCTCAGCTGCAGCTTAGGTGCCGCTCAGCCCCAGCGGATTTTTTCAACACTTTGTTTTTATGCACTATGGTTGACTTTTCAGCATTTTGGTTGACTTTTCAGCACTCCAACCATTTGATACTTAAACCTTTCTTCCAATTCATTCCAAAAACCTATAAAATCTATGGAAACCAAGCATAAAACCAAGAAAACCATCTTCGACTCTCTTATTCTCTAACTTAATAAAAATGCATGATTTCAAGCTAAATCTAAGTCATAACGGGTGTGATTTAATATCAAATTTAAGCATGAAAATAACAGTTTTTAGACCGTTATCACTTAGCCATGTTCATACTTTACCATTCAATTTCAATCATAAGACATTCCTCCTTGGAATTCTCTTAAAATGATCATAATATTCTTCATCTTTCTCATTCCATATAATCCAATTCGAATAGTACAATACCGAATCTCATTATTGAATAATTCCTAGATATATACGAGGGAACTTTAGGAAGTGACCGAACGGTCAAACACTAAAGGGAACCAAATACTATGTAAGACCGAGAAAATCTTTTAAGATATAAATAATTTATAGGAATGACCAAACGGTCAACAACTGGTTAAACTTTAGTGAAACTGAATACTATATAACTCAGGCCGAATGATTTTAAAATAGAAGAGTTCTCTTCAATAAACTGAGTGCCAGTACAAGATTGAACACTGTTTTGGGAAATCAAGTGTTAGTGTAAGACCGAGCCCTTTTTCAGAGAAATAATATTAATATAAAGCTGAGTACTTCAAAGACTAAGTGTTAGTATAAGACCGAGCACTTAGTTAACCGAAATGCTAGTCTATGACCGAGCACTTCTAAAACCGACCACTCAACAATAAATTTTATTAATATAAGACCGAGTACTTAAGTATCCGAACGCTCAGTTTATGATCGAACGTTTTAAAGAGATAATAATGATATATATAATACAATTGAGAATATAGCTTTTTAAAATTGTTTGGAATGACTAGACTACACAAAGTAGTAAGGGAATCTATATAAACTCTTATAAGACCAATCGGTCATCAACTGATTCCTCATAGAAGAGGATTCAGCCAAGACCGAACGGTTTTAGGAAAACCGAACGGTCCTAATGACCCTCGGTTACAGTTACAGAATCTTACCAAGTTCAGCAGATTTACGACTTAATTCTATTACTATCCAATTTTCATACCAGATACCAAAAATGTTATACAAACAACATACAATACTTCAACAGTCAATTAAAATCATCAATCATATACTCATTAAATCATGCATCAATTCATAATTAAATTTTTATAAGCTTCCCTTACCTCTAAATCCCGCTAGGCTTCTAAATCTTGTACATCAACTACTTCTATGGTTCCAATTCAAAGGTCTGATCGGTGAGAAAATGATGTTTCTGGAAATTGAGCTGAGGAAGAAGGATTGCATGCAGAAAAGTGGCACCAATTTTTTAAAATTCAACTTTAAATACAGCCTCCACTAAAAACGATCGGTCCACTCTCTATCTGGCACCTATCTTCCACTTTCTGAAAACTCACATTCTCCCTACTACCACACGGTTCTTGATGGACGGGGAATTAAATGAAGGTGACACTTTGCCCCCTAACCTAGGGACAGTAAAGAGGCGTGACATGCTGCTCTCCGATTTAAATGGGAAATTTATTGGGACGTGACAGATTTCACTCCCAAAGATTTGAGAGATGTAGAAATTTCACCAAATGTTATTTCATGTTCTACACTAGTAGAGAATTGAGAATTTTTTAAAATATTCGACAAACTGAATACAAGTGGATTTGAAAATAAGGAGAGTATCGGGTGTTTTACTCTAACACCTTCAATCTCTTATATTGTATCTCCAAAAATTTTATTTTTATCTTAATTAATATTTTTTAAATTTTTTCTCTTTTTTATTAAAGTTATTATGCACTCTTTAATATATTTTGCATATTTTAAAATGAGATTCATAAATTTTTTAAATTTTATTTTTAGATTTATAATTTTATAATAGTTTAATTTAATTTAAAATTTTAATAGTATTTAATATACATTTATATCTTAATAATTATTAAAATATAATTTCTCTTAATAATTATATTAATAATAATAATTAAAATAAACATAACAATAATAAAAAATTAACAAAAAATTGTTTAAAAATATTATAATTAATATTTAAATTTTAAATTAAATTAAATAATTATTAAATTTTAAATAAAAAAAATTTAAAAGAATTGTTTATCGAAATGTTAACATATTTTAACGATATTCCATAAACACACATTTTTTAAAATTTAGATTTTTATTCCAAATTTAATAATTATTCAATTTAATTTAATATTTTAATATAATTTGATATATTTAAATATATTAATTTTTATAATTATTTTTTATTTTTATTATTACTAATTTTATTTTAATAATTTTTTTTAATAAAATTATTATTGTAATATTAGTCATATTTTAATGATTATTAAAATATAAAAATATATTAATAATATTCAAAATTTAATTAAATTAAATAACTATGAAATTTTAATTAAAAACAAAATTTAAAAAAATCTTTTATCGGATATCGGAACCTGATATTTTATTTTTAAATTTTTATTTTTTATTAAAAATTTAATAATTAATATAATTTAATATATTTAAATATATTAAATCAGATTTTTATCGTTATTATTTTTTTTAATTTTTATTATTATTTTATTTTAATTATTTTTATTGTTATTTTTAATATAATTATTATAATAATAGAAATTATATTTTAATAATTATTAAAATACAAATGTATATCAAATAATATTAAAATTTTAAATTGAATTAGATTATTATTAAATTTTAAATCTAAAAATGAAATTTAAAAAATTTATGAATCGAATTTCAAAATCTATTAAATTGCAGTGAATTTAATAAGAAAGAAGAAAATTGAAAAAACTATAAATTAATGTTAAAAATGAAATTTTGTTGACGTACAAATGAGAGGTTGGAAGTGGAGATGAAGGTGAAATACCCATATTGTTTGAATTAAGAGAAAAATGATAAAATATGAAGGAATTTGAGAAAAAAGTTTATAAGAGTTGTGATGGGTTTGATAAATAAAAAAATGTTTTTATTATTAAAGTTAGAATATTATTATTTTATCTTTTTTCATAAAAGAAAATTAAAATAAAATATAATAAATATCATTTATGTTAACATAAAATGTGAGTTATTATTTAAAATTAAAAATTAAAAATGATAAAATTATATTGAAATAAAATGGGATTGGTAGAAATTAAAAATGTGAGTTATTATTTAAAATTAAAAATTAAAAATGATAAAATTACTCTTCCATGCGTGATTGAAGATGTAGATGTGGGGGGAGTCATGCTAGACTCTAGGTCAAGTATTAACATGATGCCTTTATCCTATTTGAATAAAATTGGAGGATTAACATTGAAACCATCAAATCTTATGGTGATGGTAGTAGATGGGACATCTTCAAGGCCGATTGGTGTGGTGGAAGATGTAGTTGTTCGGATTGAACATCTTGAAATCTTGGTTGATTGATTTCATAGTCATGGATATGAACATGAGTGAAAGGATTCTAGTAATTTTGGGGAGGCCTTTCATGAAAACTGCTAAATTGGTGATGAGTATCTTTGGTGGGAGAATTATGTTGAAAGACCAAGAAAGTGTCCTAATGTATAATGGATCTAGGCAAAAGCTCACACGACTACAGAAGATAGCTAAATATAAAGCTTCAAAGGGAGGAACTACATCAGAAGAATCTGAAGGTACTAACACTGATGATTGTAATCTTTTGCAGGTACGTAAAGATGAAGAGGTAGATAAAGGAGGAACAATCCACTCACAGGACACACCATTCCAGTCTGGTTCAAAAGTAAGATACAAGAATAGGGAATGGATTGTTAAAAAGCTTAAAGAGGAAGGAGTGGTGGAGATTACAAGACCATACTCCAAAGCAATCAAAAGGGTGGACAAAAGACAGTTGATGAGTTGGGTTGATGAAGACACCAATTGGGATGAGAAGACTTGATTTTATTTGAATGAATCCTAATTGTTGTAAAACATTTTTCATTTTTATTTTTGGACATGTAAATTTTTGAAATTTTGAACAATTTTGGGTAGCATCAACTGAAGGATGCTAATTAATTATGTATCTACTGAAGGATACAGGTAAGTACACCTACTGAAGGGTGTTGGGAAGTACTTACTGATGAGTGCTAGAAAAGGTTTGGGTCAGGCTCGTGACGTTAAACAAGCGCTACCTGGGAGGCAACCCAGTTGATTATTGTTTGTTTTTAATACCCTGTTTAGTTGCATATTAGGATTGCATGTTGCATATGAGAAGGGAAATGCATAAAATTTTGAAATAGGAAGTTGAAATCAAGTGTTACAGGTTTGAAAACGTGAAAGCAAACCAAAAAAGGAAGAAAAATTTTAAACGCCCATTGTTGAGCGGTAGTGACCCCTGAGCGGTGGTGTTGCCGATTGGGTTCTTGGGCTTTTTAAAAGCTCAGCGTTGGAAGCCCATTTGAACACTTTTTAAACTCCCTAGGGTGCGCCCAAGCGTTCTCTACAGACCACAACCATTTGCTTTCACTTACAAAAGCTTTCTAAGGGTTTTCTCTTCACTTTTCTCTTCACCCACTCACTTTAACTCCATAGTTCTTCGACTATCTACCATTCCATTGTCAAAGTTTGGGGTTTTTGGTGAGAGTATTGCGTTGGGAAGGCATTATCATCATTCAAGAGGCAATTGCAAGCATATAGAGTATCTCCACCCAAGTAAGTCATGCAATTTCATTGTTAGGGTTTCTAGAACTTAAATTTGATGAAGAACATGTGTAGAAGTATGATAAATTAGGGATTTTAATTTTTATGCATGAAACATTTTGCACCGATTAAATTGCATGAAACTGTTTTGGAACTGTGATATTGGTGATTGGGTGGAGATTAGAATAGTTAGGAAGGGGTTTTTGCAAAAATCCTGACGCCACCGCTGAGTGTCAATAAACGCTCGGCGTTCTGTGATGCCACCGTCAGGCAGGAGGGAACGCTGGGTGGTGGGCGTCAGACTTGGTTTTTTGGTTCGAAATCTCTGATGCAGGTGGTGCTAAGGGGGGCCTGTTTTACCCTTAGTGCTATATAGTGCTTGGATATTAAATTCTTGATGGTGTGCTTGATGAAGGTTGAAAAACAGTTATTTTCATATGTCATTTTAGACCAAATTACTCCCTTTACTGCTTAGAATGAGCTTAGAATCAAGCAAAACTCAATAAATGAGTCTGTAGAGAGTCAAAAGCTATTTTTAGTGATATTATGCTTGTTTTGTAGCATTTTTGAGAAAGTGAAGAGTGAAGTTGAAGATGAAGGTCTTAGACTCAAGAAAAGGGAAGAAAAATGAAGAAATGAAGAGTCGACGTACCGCCCGGGGCAGATTACACCGCTGGGCGGTCCAGTGCGAGGAGTTGGCACCAGGCGGTGCAGCCAGGCAGATTTGCGATTAGAGGCAAACCGCTGGGCGGTAGACCCCTGCCGCCGGGCGGTAGCGCGACTTGAGGGAAACCGCTGGGAGGAACAAGTGTCACCCTGGACGGTTGTCTGCTGGGCTTGGGCTTGTTTTTTGTGACGCTCCTCAACTATAAATAGCCTTGTTGCGATTTCAATCGCATTCTTTTGACAGAAGGGGGCGTCCAGACCTAATTTCACTCTCTAGAGAGGATCTCTTGGATGCTTAGGCTCCATTTCTTCTTATCTAGGGTTTGCTTTTCCATTCTTCATCCATTTTTCATCAAGATTCACCATGACAATGGTGAACTAAACCCTATTGTTGTTAGGGGAAACAATGTAATCTTTTGATACTCTTTTTTATTGAAACTCTGGTTTATTTATATGATTTCCATATGCTTTGATTATTAATTGTTGGGTTCTCATCTGTGCTTAATGCTTTTATCGTTTAACTCATTGGATAATTGTTGTTTGTCTTTATTAATACGGGGACGTACAATAATGTCATTCATGAACTGATGAGTGATTCTTTGATTAAGCAATACCACCTAGGGATAGGGGTAGGACGATCAATTGTTTTTCACTTCTGCTCTATAATGCATTATTAATTNNTAGGGGAGGCTAGGGATANCAAGNNANTAATTAGTAATAGGCTCTTTTCACCGAGGGATCGGGTTAAGGGTAGGCCAAGAAAGTTGCATAACAATTAGTTAATCAAGCAAATAAATCAAGAGGAGTAAATAAGAGAGAGCGGATAAGATGAAATTGTAAACCCCCAACAACTCCATTCATCCATCGTTTTCTTCTCGTCAATTGAACCAATCTCTTTTGCATGTTTATATTTTGTTCTCATACCCAATGAATTAATTTTTATTTTCAAGTCTTATGATCTTAATTCACACAAACAATAAGGCCTTTCGAGTCTCTTGGGAAAACGATACTTGGACTTACAATTTATTATTACTTGATACGATTTGGTACGCTTGCCAATCCGTTAACAAGTTTTTGGCGTCGTTGCCGGGGACTCGAGGTTTACTTTTTCAAGTAGTGTGGATTGACTGATTTTGACTTGGCTGTAATTATTTTTGTTTTATTTTTCTTTAATTGTGTTTTATTTTATTTTTCTGTAAAAGTGCTTTTAGGGTTTGTTTCTTGTGTATGCAGGAAGCAATCCATACTAGAAGCAGAAAAGACCAGCAACCTCTCTTAGAAGGGTTACCAAAAAGGAGGAGAAGGAAACGTCCTTCACTTGGGAGATCTTTTTCTCCTGAAGCATTTTTGTAGTCTTCATTTGAGATTCCTGCACTAGATATTGAGTTGATGGCTGACCAACCTCCTCCTAGACGTACATTGGGGGGCGCAGCAAACGTAGTGGGCCCCTTGAACTTCAACAGTATAACAGTTCCAACTGATAACATAACCAGCATGATGATGACTCCTGCGCTCATCCAATTAGTTCAGAATAATCAATTCCATGGGTTGTCGAATGAGAATCCTTATAATCATTTAACCATCTTTGGTGAGATTTGCAACACCGTTAAGATAAATGGAGTGTCGGATGACAGAGTTAGACTCAGTTTGTTTCCTTTCTCTCTTGGAGGAAACGCAAAGGATTGGTTGAATTCTTTCCTTGAAGGAACTTTCAGGACTTGGGAGGCTGTGGCACAGCAATTTGTCACTAAATTCTTTCCAATTCCAAAAATTAATCAAGGGAAGCTGGAGATCTCTTCATTCAAGCAAGGGATGGAGGAAACTCTCGGGCAAGCATGGGACAAATTTAAAGACTTATTGAGGAAGACCCCAGTCCATGGGTTCGACAAGATTTCATACTTACTTGCTTTCCTTGGAGGTTTACGTACTCATTCCAAGATGATGTTAGATGCCTCAGTTGGAGGTAGTATTAATAGAAAAACAGAAGACGAGGCGTATGATTTGATTGAAGAGATGGCCTTGAATGAAGTATCACAGAGTGAGAGGGGCATATAGAAAGGAGGACTCTTGCATCTTCCTGCTGAAGATGTTGCGGCTGCTCAGAATCACCTTCTCAGCCAAAAATTAGACAAGTTGACAAAGGTCCTCTCTGAACTTCCTAGGGGAATCAGAAATATTTCTCAAACACAACAACTTTGTGACTTATGCAGTGGTGACCATATCAATGGTCAATGTGCTTTCACTTAGGAGATGCAACAGGATGTTAATTATATGGGAGCCCAATTTCAATATAAGCAAGGCAATTTCAACCAAGGTAATTCTAGCCAAGGTTGGAAAAAGCACCCCAGTATTGGGCAAAGCTAGAATAATTCATCTGGACAAGTGGGCAACTTCCGGTAACAACAACCTTCCTCCTTATGGTAGCAGGTAAGCAGCTTGACTGAGACAGTCAGAGAATTAACTGATAAATTTGACAAATTTTTGAAAGTTTATGAGTCTCAACAAGCGAGTGATCAGGCTAGCTTTAGATCACTAGAGACACAGATTGGATAACTGTCTAAGAGGGTCGAAACCACGGAGAAAAATCAATTTCGGGCTAACACTAACATCAACCCAAAAGAGGAGTGCAAAGTTGTTATAACAAGAGGTAAAAGGAAGCCAGAGGAAGAAATAATTGAGATTGGAAGCGGTGAGGATGAAGAGGAGGAGAGGATTCATAATAAGCATAAGAGATGCGAAGAGAAGAAAGCAGAAAGAGAAGAAAAGCAGGAAAGTATTAGAGAATCACTCCGTAATATTCTTAATAAGGTACCCATTAACCCTGGAACATCTTCACAAACTTCTGAGCATGATGAGAGGATCAAATACTATCTTGGAAAGTTAATTGATCTGGGTTATGAAGAAGATCAAGAGCAACTGGTTAAGCCCAGAAAGAAGAACCATCCACAGAAAATGGAGGATTCAGGGGCTTTAACTCTTCCTTGCGTCATAAATGATGTAAATATAGGTTGAATTTTAATTTCAGTGTGTATTCTTGGCTTGAATACTTTTTTTTTGAAAATGTTTGACTGAATAATTTGCATGATGAGACTATTTGACGATGATTTGATGTGGATGATAATTGAGCTGCATTGCATTTTGATATTCTATGAAACAAATGGGTGATGAATTATGATTGTGGTTATGATGCTAAGCAGGATGTATGAATGAATCTTGTGTGAGAAAGCATGTTGTGTGAGGAATTGAGCTCTAGAGTTTTCATTGCGGTATGTATTGTTCACTGGAAAGCATGAATGATATTGCNTTAATCTGGATGATTGATTGAATTGCATGTGAATGTCATATGATCAAGGCCATTTTTGAAAACCTTTCTCTAGCCAACTTTTCACCCAAAGTGCTTGATAATATTATACCTTTTTTGAACCTTAGCCTTTGTTGACAGATTGACAAGCGTACCAAATCGTTCAAGTAATATAATTGGTAAAACCCAATATCGTTCTTCCCAAGAGACTCGATTGGCTTTCTCGTTCACGTAAATTAAAATAATAAGACTTGAAAATAAAAATTAATAAATTGATTTGAGAACAAAAATATTAACATGCAAAATAGATTGATTCAATTGACAAAAGAAAACAATGGATGAATGGAGTTGTTAGGGGTTTACAATTTCATCTAATCCGCTCTCTCTTATCTACTCCTCTTGAATTATTAGTTTAATTAATTAATTCTTATGCGACTTTCTTAGCCTACCCTTAACCCGATCCCTCGGCGAAAAGAGCCTGATATTAACTACTGGCTTGCTATCCCTAGCCTCCCCTAGCAATTAATACCGCATTATAAACAGAAGTTAACGCAATTGATCGTCCTACCCCTATCCCTAGGTGGTATTGCAAAATCAAGAAATTACTCACCAGTTCATGACATTATTGTACGTCCCCTTATCAATAAAGACAAACAGCAGTTACCAAATGAGTTAAACGATAAAGGCCTTAAGCAGAAATGAGAACCCAACAATTATCAATCAAACATATGGAAACCATATAAATAACCAAGAGTTTCAATAAAAGAGAGTACCAAAGGATTACATTGTTTCCCCCAACAACAATAGGGTTTAGTTCACCATTGACATGGTGAAACTAGATGAAAAATGGAAGAAGAATGGAAGAGAAAACCCTAGAAAAGATGAAAAGGAGCCTAAGCATCCAAGAGATCCTCTCTAGAGAGCAAAATTAGGTCTGGTCATCCTCCCTTGTCAAAAGAATGACTCTGAATTCGAAATAGGGGTATTTATAGGTGAGGAGCGCAATAGAAAACAGGTCCAGGCCCAGCGAACCACCGCCCGACGGTTTAAGTGTGCCGCCCGGCGGTTTCCCAAAATCCTCCAAACCTCCCGGCGGCAATCGTCACCGCCCGATGGTTTCCCTCAGAACCGCCCAACGCCAACGCTCATGCCTACTCCTCGCCCTGGACCGTGCAGCAGTGTAATTCGCCACCGGGCGGTGCGTCGACTCTTTAAATCTTCAATTTTCTTCTCTTTTCTTAAGTCTACGACCTTTATCTTCAGCTCCATTCTTCATTTCCTCAAAATATCTTCAGCTCCATTCTTCATTTCCTCAAAATAGCTACAAAACAAGCATAATATCGCTAGAAACAGCTTTCGACTCTCTACAGACTCATTTATTGAGTTTTGCTTGATTCTGAGCTCATTCCAAGTAGTAAAGGGCGTAATTAGGTCTAAAATGACATATGAAAATAATTGTTTTTCAACCTTCATCAACACCCCAAACTTAGAACTTTGCTTGTCCTCAAGCAAACAAAACAAAACAAAACAAAACTTGGCTTTATCTTTTTCCATCCCATGTTTCAACAATCCCAAAGTACATGACAAAACTACTCAATTCAATATCCTCAGTGAAATCCAAAATAAGATGCAAGCATGCTTTCAATCCAGAGATTGCACAACAGATGTTATACATTATGAATGACCAATCCACTAAGCAAAAATGCACTCATGAAAATTAACAGTTCATATCAAGCAAGTGTTTCACTCAATCACTCAAGTGTTTAAGGTTACACTCCACTCTCTATTGTTCACAACTCACATAAAACAAAATTGTCATTCATTTCAAACTATCAACATCTTTACAAGCAAATGCCATCAAAAGGACTTCTTCAAGGCTTGTAATGAGGTTGAGCTAACAAGAAAAATTGGTTTTTCCGGAATACAAAGTCCTTGAGTTAAGAGAGCTTTCAAAATATTCAAAAATTTAAGCACAACTCTCTTCCTCTTTTTTCTTTTTCATTGAGCTCCTCTTCATGCTTTTCTTCTTTTCTTTTCTTTTTCTCATGAATTTTTCTTTTCACAACATTTGAGCTGAATGCTTTTCATTTGCTTTTCTCAATTTTCCCCCATACAACCCCAAACTTGAACCTTTTCATCATATACATTTAAGCTCATCCCAACTCAAGGTAAAGAATTTAAAGACAAGGGTTCACATTCTCTTTAAGGCTAAGGTTCAAAAAGGGTATAATATTTTCAAGCATTTTGGGTGAAAATTTGGCTAGAGAAGGGTTCTCAAAAATGGCCTTGATCATATGACATTTACAAGTGATTCAATCAATCATTAAGATTAAGGCAATATCTTTCATGTTTTCCTGTGAACAATGCATACAACAATAAAATCTCTGGAGCTCAAAATCTCACACACATGCTTTCTCACACAAAATTCATTCATGCACCCTGCTTAGCATCATAACCACAATCATAATTCATCACACTATTTCACAGAATATGAACATGCACTACAACTCAATTCTCATCCACATCAAATAATCATCAAATAGATCCATCATAAGCTGTCGTTTAAGCATCAAATTAATACTACTTTTCAAGGCAACTTCAGTATTGCCTAGTAGTATTCAAGAAAGTAGATAGGGCTAAAGTAACCCTAAGTCGTCTCCCAACGAACACGGAATTGCTTTCGAATATCTGAAACTTATGAATGTTATGCAATGCTTAAGAACAAAAACGAGGATGTTTAAAGGTTGTTGTAAAAAAAATAGAAAACTTAAAAACAATTATGAAGAAACAAGCTAATTCCACTGCTTTTCCAAAATAGATTCATCATCGGTTATTCACAGATCATTGTTCAATTGATTATTGTTTAAGTTTCAAATTAATTAAAGTACATTCTTAATTAATTTGAGGGCAATCATGCAGTTAATCAAAGTACACTCTCAATCAAATGCAAGACCTTT
>NW_014543806.1:212583-215732 GCF_000741045.1 Vigna radiata var. radiata | reverse complement strand
CTCCCCCTTTTCAGCCTCCCTTGGATCTCTTTATATTGGGCTTAATTGGGCTTGGACTTTGAATCTTCTGTTGATAAAATCTTTTATCTTATATCTAATTTCTTTCAAATATTGAACAAATTTAATCAGTTTTTGAGAATATTTGATAATATCTTTCCTAAATCAAAAAGATTTGGCAAATATTATCTTTTGATATTTATTGATATAGTTAAACAATATCAAGTAAAATATCTTAAGATATATTTTCTTCAAAATATCTTCTAAAATATCTAACGGATTTAAACTTGCCTAAAATTACATTTCAACCNTTTTTATTTTATTTACACATAAGTCCAAAATTTTCCTCTAATTGTAGTTTAGCCATCNCTTTCTTTTCAAAATTGCATAAGAGTCCTGAGTTGACCAGATTGGACCATCTTTGACCATTCAATTTCATGTTTTAAATGAATAAAATTTTAACTTCAGCTGCACAAATAAACATTAGAACATCCAAAATAATTTATGCAACTAAAAATCACATTTTAAGCATCTTTAATTCCCAAACCCAATAAATCCAATTGTCACAAATTCACTTTAAATCAATCATTTAAGCACAAATATCTCATCAAAAATTTCAATTTTAAGACATAAATGTGGGAATAAATATGCACTCATCATCCATCATGCACATCAGTCAGTCAAACATTTTCAGAACAAGTGTTAAAGCCAAGAGTACACACCAAAATTAAAATTCAACCTATTCTAAGAACTTAAAATGCAAAGAGTAAGAAGAAATTCTAGGTTGCCTCCTAGTAGCGCTTGTTTAACGTCACGAGCCTGACCCAAACCTTTTTGGCACTTGTTAGTAAGTGCGCTCCTTCCACCACCCATCAGTAGGTGTACCTTCTGGATATCCTTCAGTGGATACCAAAAATTTAGCATCCCTCAATAGATGCTACCCCACAATTGTTCCACAAATTCAAAAGTACATGTTCCAACGAAAATAAAAAAATATCAAATAACTGAAAATGAAAATTGTTCTTAAAAATACAAAAATTAATTTCCAGCAAGTTCAACTCTTCTTCTTCACGTTGGGATCTTCATCGTCCCACTAGCTCACTTTTCTTCGGTCCACCTTCTTTATCACTGTGGAATAAGGTCTTCTTATCTCCACCATTCCTTCATCTTTAAGCTTTCTGTTGACAATCCACTTCTTGTTTTTAAATCGCACTGCAAGGCCCCGCAGGAATGACATATCCTCTTAAGGGGTTGACTACTTCTTGCACACCTTTATTTTCTCATGAATCTGCAACGCATTACAATTGTAATGATAATTAATACCTGTGGATTTTTCTTCCTTAGCAACGTCACTTTTGGCCCTTTTATACTTGATTTTTCTGACTGCCCTCTGCACAATTTCTTTAGAGCCATAAATCAACACTCGGTCATAATCCCTCAATTTTATTCCTCCATCATGGATACATATAACCATCTTGGAAGTCCGCATGAACGGTCTTCCCAAGATTAATGAATTTTTTCCATCATTTGTCATATCCACCACTATAAAATCAACCAAAAATTCCAACTCCTCAATCCGAACAATTGCATTTTCCACCATTCCAACTGGTTTCTTCCTAGACCTATCCATCACTGTTAAGATCACTTTAGTGGGCTTTAATTCTATCCCTCTCATCCTCTTAAAATCACTGAGAGGCATCAGATTAATGCTTGATCCTGAATCAATCAAAGCTTCTCCTAAATCTACATCATTTATGACGCAAGGAAGAGTCAAAGCTCCTGAATCCTCTAGTTTCTGCGGATGGTTCTTCTTCCTGGGTTTTGCCCACTGCTCCTGATTTTCTTCATAGCCCAAATCAAGTAACTTTCCCAAATAGTATTTGATCCTCTCATCATATTCAGAAGTTTGAGAAGATGTTCTAGGATTAATGGGCTCCTCGTCGAGAATATTACGGATTGTTTCTTTGATACCTTCCTTCTCTTTTTCTCTTTCAGCTTTCTTCTCTTCATAACTTTTATGCCCATTATGAATCCTCTCCACCTCTTCATCCTCACTGCTTTCGATCTCAATCGTTTCCTCCTTTGGCTTCCTTTTTCTTCTTGTTGTAACAACTTTGCAATCCTCCTTTGGGTTAAGGTCAGTGTTAGCCCAGAATTGATTTTTCTCAGTGATTTCAACCCTCTTAGACAGCTGTCCAATCTGTGTCTCTAGTGATCTAAAGCTGGCCTGATCACTTCCTTGTTGAGACTCATAAACTTTCAAAAATTTGTCAAATCTGTCAGTTAAGTCTCTAACTGTCTCAGTCAAGCTGCTAACCTGCTGCCATAAAGGACAAGGTTGTTGCTGCCTGAAGTTGTTCACTTGTCCAGATGAGTTGTTCTGACTCTGCCCAATACTTGAATGATGTTTCCAACCTTGGCTAGAGTTACCTTGGTTGAAATTCCCTTGCTTGTATTGAAATTGGGCTCCCATATAATTCACATCCTGCTGCATCTCCTACGTGACAACACATTGACCATTGATATGGTCACCACCGCTTAAATCACAAAGTTGTTGCGCCTGAGAAATATTTCTAAGTCCCCTAGGAAGTTCGGAGAGGACCTTTGTCAATTTGTCCAATTTCAGGCTCAGAATGTGATTTTGCGCAGCTGTAGCATCTTCAGTGGGAAGATGCAAGAGTCCTCCTTTTTGCGTGCCCCTCTCACTCTGTGACACTTCATTTAAAGCCATCTCTTCAATCAAGTCATACGCCTCATCTTCCGTTTTTCTATTGATACTTCCTCCAGCTGAGGCGTTTATCATCATCTTGGAATGAGCACGTAAACCTCCAAGGAATGCAAGCAAATATGAAGTTTTATTGAACCCATGAACTAGGGTCGCCCTCAACAAACCTTTGAATCTATCCCATGCTTGCCCGAGAGTTTCCTACTTCTAGTATGTATCGTTTCCTGCATACACAAGAAACACACCCTAAAAGCACTTTTACAGAAAAATAAAATAAAACACAATTAACAAAAATAAAACAAAAATAATTACAACCAAGTCAAATTCAATTAATTCACACTACTAGAAAAATAAACCTCGAGT
This sequence comes from Vigna radiata var. radiata, assembly GCF_000741045.1. NCBI lineage: Eukaryota > Viridiplantae > Streptophyta > Magnoliopsida > Fabales > Fabaceae > Vigna > Vigna radiata. Next base: position 212,647 of record NW_014543806.1, on the reverse strand, counting down.
CCCCGGCAACAGCGCCAAAAACATGTTGACAGATTGGCAAGCGTACCAAATCGTTCAAGTAATA
>NW_014543806.1:206820-208838 GCF_000741045.1 Vigna radiata var. radiata | reverse complement strand
TCCTTTGTTTTTCAAATTGATCTTCTTATAGCTCTTAATTTAGAGTCATCTCTGCATTTTGTGCCATGTTTTATGTGAGACCCTTATTCCTCTGTTGAATTTTCTCGCCGATGTACCGTTTGAACTGATTTCCAACGAAATCATGAAATCCTTTGGTGTCAGGATGAAAACTAAGCTTGGGTGCCAGGACGAAAATTGGACCTTTGTGCCAGGATGAAAATTGGGCTTTGGTGCCAAGATGAAAACTAGCCTTTGACAAGCTCAAAATAAATGCTTCTTTAATTGAACTTCTTATAGCTCTATACCTTTGTTGATGTACCGATGTATGGGCGGGAATTCGTGTGATACCCTTGCTCACCTTTTTTTTTTCTCACCGATGTATCATTTGAACTCCTTCCAACGAAATCATGAATCCTTTCTGGACGTCGGCGATGCATGGTGTGCCATGCTTTCCTTCTATTTTCTTTGAACCTTTATGATGATGCATGCAGGATGATGTATGATGCTGAATGTATGAATGTATGAGTGAAAAATTCATGTGAGACCCGTATATTTTATTACTCTTTTTAAAATTAATTCCACGACATCCTTTAAGAACAAACTCACGCCCAGTGAATTTGCTTATGATGCTCATTATTTTCGGGAGGCATTTTGAAAATTAAGAGATGAAAAAGATTTATAATTCCAATTTAAGAGCATTCCCTATCATGGAATCATTGTGCATAGGATTTTTGGCAGATTTAACCGACAATGGTAACTCCTCTCCATCCATTCTTGTGAGAATAAGTGCCCCAGCACCAAATGCCTTCTTTACCACATATGGGCCTTCATAACTTGGAGTTTACTTGCCCCTGTGATCCTTTTGTATTGGCAAAATTTTTCTTAGGACCAATTCTCCTTCTCGGGATTCTTTAGAGCGTATCTTCTTGTCGAATGCCCTCTTCATTCTTTGCTGGTATAAATGTTTATGGCATGTCGTGGTCAATCTTCTTCCTCAATGAGATTAGGTTGATCGATTCGGGTTTGAACTCAATATGCTTCTTCTGACTGGGTTTCCATTAATACTCGTAGGGATGGGTTTTCTACCTCTAAGGGTAGTACTGCTTTCATTCCATATACCAAAGAAAAAGGTGTTTCCTCACTCGACGTATGTGCCGTTGTGTAGTAACCGTGTAAAGTGAAGGTATAATCCTCTTGACATATATTTTTTTATTAGCAGCTTTGACTACCCCATGCATCTTTGGACGACGATGTGAAGTATGATTGTCAACATGCATTTGTTCATCATCGTCCTTCTTTGGTAGATACTTGCTACCCATTGGGGTATTCTGCCCCAGCTAAGAATCTCGCATCGAACTGCTTTCCAACTTCATCTTTGATGCAAAGACATTCTGGCTTGAGTGGTAACTTATGTTGAACTTTCCTTTCGTGCTGGTGCTGACTTTTACCTCTTCTCTCTCGCCCTCCTATATTAAAGATTTCAAGCTTTTCCTGATGGAGTTTTATTTCTTTAGAATCTTGCTTCACAAATCTCATTAACTCTAGAGAGGGTTCTCATAATACTTGCTGGAGAGGTGCACGAGTAACTTAATCGAAATTAATTTTCAGCCAAGTTCAAAATCCAAATAGCCAAACCCGTTCGTTGTTGTCTATAGGTTCTTTCCAGCTACTTCAAATTTGCAATATATTCAACATATTATCTATGCGGACACAAATTCTACTAATTTTGTCCTTGAACAAATTTCATCCTCATACGAAGATCTTGTTGCTCTTTTCGCATGGCCAACTATGAAAACTTCTAAAAAAATATTAGAATGTCTATTATTCATTCATCTTGTCTTCAAACACGAGGTCATTCAATGTTAAAGACTCATTCCGGAAGTTTTAAACAATGCTAACATGCATTTCCCTGCCATCCATTGTAAATATCTCATTCACTTTGAGAACGTTTACGTTTGCTTCTGCAAGCTGTAAAACCTTAGGATTGGGTTGGTTGTCAAATCTTAAAGAGGTAACAT
>NW_014543806.1:202094-203785 GCF_000741045.1 Vigna radiata var. radiata | reverse complement strand
TAAATAGCACAAGCAAGAATAACTTTGGCAAGATCAATATGCTCTAGTTCGTGGATAGTATTAGTGTTTGTTAGAGCCAAACTTTTTTCTTTTGGGGGAAGGCTGGAGGATGAGTGTTTTCAAGCAATGCACACATACATATCTTAACAAAAAATACTATCAAATAAAAAAATGATAAAAAAACGAAAGATAATAATTTACTCAAAATGTAATGATTTCCCTTTCTATGTTTTTTTTTTCGAAATGAAAATGAAAAAAAAAACTTTTTGAGAAATATTTTTTTTATATCTTCCTATTATCGCATTCATTTGTTTTTTTTTCAAGAAATTGAATTTGAAGAAAACTATTAAATGGGCTAAAAAACTGCTTGTCACAAAAAATGAAAATCTTCAAAAATTAACTTTTCCACTTTCATTTTTTCCTTGTGTTTTGAAGAAAAAAAAAATATGACATGATGTCAACTTGACTTGTTTAAGAACCTCTTACATAAGTTGCTCTTGATCTTTTTTTGTTTTTTCTTTTGCTAATAAGATTGCTTGCGATCACTTTAAGATTATGCCCCTTGAAAATTGATTTTTTTTTTGGATAAAAAGGATGATGGAAAATGATGAAGAAGAAAACTATTTTCACAATTTCCAGTCATAAATGCTTCAAGAAAAGAGAAAAAAGTTTTATTAATTCAATTGACAAAAAAAATGTTTATTTTGCCTTATTTATTTATTCATTAAAGCATGACACTTTTGTTTTTGTTTTTTTATATAAAAAAGCATGACACATTTATTGTTATGTATAAAGAAAATTAAGGGAAAATGATAAAAATGTTGCTAATGCATATGATGCATGAAAACATATACGCCAAATAATGATTAAAAGACAACATGTTTTATGCTTTTAAGGTAGGTCCAATGTCCTAAGGTCTAAGTGTCATATATGCAATCTCACTAGGATGGCTCCCTAAACCTAAAATTAAGGCCACCAGAGCTATGGACCTTCTCACAGCTTTTCCACAACAGTTGGACGCAACTAGGTGTGAAATTGTATGTAAAGAGAACAGCCACTGGCTGGGGTTTTCACGATAGCCAAACTGGAGATAGTCCAGACGTGACACCGCTACACAACCCCTCTAATTCTATATTGCACTTAGACTCGGGTATAGGGCCCCACTCATGATATGTACAATAATAATAATGAGAATAAAAGCATATAAATAAATTAAAAAAAATAAATAAAGACAAACATACATATAAATAAAGGGAAATAAAATAAAATAAAACAAAATAAATGAAAAATAAAATAAAGAAAAATAAAGAAAAACCACAACAATTTTTCACATTTAATTAAGAAGGTCTGATTCTTTAGCGTCCCCAGTGGAGTCGCCAGCTGTCGCAACCGGGATCGCGACGAGACGGCGAACCGAAAAAACAAACGGGATTTTGGAAAATATTTTGGGAGTCGCCACCGTAGTTTATTATTGAAAAACTATGGAAAAACCTTAAGATAAAAGCATGGTCTACGAAAAAAAGATTTTTAAGTTCGAGAATCGGTTACACGTAAGGAAGGTGTTAGCACCCTACCGTGCCTGCCCAAAGGTACCTTTAATTAAATGTATAAAATTAATGTGGTTTTCTTTTAAAATATTTAATTTTCCCCAAAAAAATAAAAATGAAATTAAACTAAAATAAAATTATTAG
>NW_014543806.1:182448-201849 GCF_000741045.1 Vigna radiata var. radiata | reverse complement strand
AGGGATCACGTAGTTCTTTATCTAGAAAAAGCTTTGTGAGTTTTTTTAAAAATTATTATGGATTGTTTGATATTTTTCGAAAAAAGTGAAAAGGTTTAGTTTAACAAAATTGAGCTTTTGGTTTTAAATATTTTGTGTATTTTTCGTGTTAAAAAAATGGTGGAAAAAGAAGAAAAGAAACTTGTCATAGGTCGACGCGCACTTATATTTAAAAAATCATGATTTTAATAAAACATTGTCTGTGTGTAAAAAAATCTTTGGAAGAAAACTTTAAAGTATAATAAAAGGAGAAGAATAGAAGTGTAGACATACCTTTTTAGCATCTGGAATTCCCTTAGTGCTTCCTCAGTGATTGTTGTTCACAAAACCTTTATGTGTGAGAACATATTTTTCTCTATACTCTCTCCTTCAATCTCTAATATCTCTAAGTGTTTTCCTCTATTTTTTTCTGTCCCTTTTTCCTTCCACAGAGTGTGTACTTATAGGCACATAATGTAATATTAATGTGATCTTGCCTTAATGGCGAATTAATGGGCAATGGACAAAATAGGGAAAGAATGGTCTTGATTGTAAAATAAAAAATAAACCAAACATATATTCAAGACATTAATTGTAATTATTGTCAGACAATATAATTCAAATTATTACCATATTAAACTAATATTTCAAAAACATTCTAAAGTGACGTGTCCTACATTAAGGAAGATTATTTTATTATTTTCTTTTTGCTTTTTTTCTTTACCCACCATTAATTATTCTCTTATTATTTAATTTTGATTATTTACTTTCCCGGACGAAATTGGGTGTTGACACATTGTTTTCGTTTGTCATTTGAATCAACTTTATCTTTGCATGTTAATATATTTTGTCTCAAAAACCAATTTATTAATTTTTATTTTTCAAGTCTTATTATTTTAATTCACGCGAACGAGAAAGCAATACGAGTCTCTTGGGAAAAACGATACTTGGTCTTACCATTCATATTACTTGTACGATTTGGTACACTTGCCAATTTGTCAACATTAACCATTGACTTGGTGAAACTAGATGAAAAATGGAAGAAGAATGGAAGAGCAAACCCTAGAAAAGATGAAAAAGGAGCCTAAGCATCCAAGAGATCCTCTCTTGAGAGCAAAATTAGCTCTGGTCGTCCTCCCGTGTCAAAAGAATGACTCTGAATTCGAAATAGGGGTATTTATAGGTGAGGAATGCAACAGAAAAAAGGCCTAGGCCCAGCGAACCACCGCCTGGCGGTTTAAGTGTGCCGCCCAGCGGTTTCCCAAAATCCTCCAAACCGCCCGGCGGCAATCGTCACCGCCCGGCGGTTTCCCTCAGAACCGCCCAGTGCCAACGCTCGTGCCTACTCCTCGCCCTGGACCGCCCATCGGTGTAATTTGCCGCCGGGCGGTGCATGGACTCTTCAAATCTTCAATTTTCTTCTCTTTTCTTGAGTCTACGACCTTTATCTTCAACTCCATTCTTCATTTCCTCAAAATAGCTATAAAACAATGCAAAACAAGCATAATATCGCTAAAAACAGCTTTCGACTCTCTACAGACTCATTTATTGAGTTTTGCTTGATTCTGAGCTCATTCCAAGTAGTAAAGGGCATAATTAGGTCTAAAATGACATATGAAAATAACTGTTTTTCAACCTTCATCAGCCTTAAACAGGATGTGAACCCTTGTCTTGAAGTTATTTACCTTGAGTTGGGATGAGCTTAACTGTATGTGATGAGAAGGTTCAAGTTTGGGGTTGCATGGAGGAAATTGGAAAGCTTTTAAGAAGCATTGAGCTCAATTGTTGAATTAGAAAAATGCATGTGAAAAAGAAAAAAAAAAGAAAAAGCATGAAGATGAGCTCAATGAAAAGGAAAAGGGAAAAAGTTGGGAATGAGAGAGTTTGGTGAGAAAGAGAGTTGTGCTTAAATGTTAAATATTATGATAGCTCTGTTAACTCAAGGATTTTGCATTCCAGAAAAAACAATTCTTCTTGTTAGCCCAACCTCATTACAAGCCTTGGAAAAGTCCTTTTGATGGCATTTGCATGTAAAGATGTTGATTGTTTGAGATGAATGGCAATTTTTTTCTTGTGACTTGTGAATGATAGAGAGTTGGAGTGTCACCCTAAACACTTGAGTAATTGAGTGAAACACTTGCTTGGTATGAATTGTTAATTTTCAGGAGTGCAATTTTGCTTAGTGGATTGGTCATTCATAATGTAACATCTGTTGTGCAATCTCTGGATTGAAAGCATGCATGCATCTTAATTTGATTTCACTGAAGATTTGGGATTGAGTAGTGTTTGTCATGTACTTTAGGAGTGTTGAATCATTGGATGAAATAGTATAAAGCCAAGTCTGTTTTGTTTACTGTTTTGTTTTATTTGCTTGAGGACAAGCAAAGTTCTAAGTTTGGGGTGGTGATGAAGGTTGAAAAACAGTTATTTTCATATGTCATTTTATACCAAATTACTCCCTTTACTCCTTAGAATGAGCTTAGATTCAAGCAAAACTCAATAAATGAGTCTGTAGAGAGTCAAAAGCTATTTTTAGCGATATTATGCTTGTTTTGCATTGTTTTGTAGCATTTTTGAGAAAGTGAAGAATGGAGTTGAAGATGAAGGTCTTAGACTCAAGAAAAGGGAAGAAAAATGAAGAAATGAAGAGTCGACGTAACGCCCAGCGGCAGATTACACCGTTGGGCGGTCCAGTGCGAGGAGTTGGCACTAGGCGGTGCAGCCAGGAGGATTTGCGATTAGAGGCAAATCGTCGGGTAGTAGATCCCTACCGTCGGGCGGTAGCGCGACTTGAGGGAAACCGCCGGGCGGAACAAGTGTGATTTCAATCGCATTCTTTTGACAGAAGGGGGCGGCCAAACCTAATTTCACTCTCTCGAGAGGATCTCTTGGATGCTTAGGCTCCATTTCTTCTTATCTAGGGTTTTCTTTTCCATTCTTCATCCATTTTTATTGAAACTCTGGTTTATTTATATGGTTTCCATATGTTTTGATTATTAATTGTTGGGTTCTCATCTATGCTTAATGCTTTTATCATTTAACTCATTCGATAACTGTTGTTTGTCTTTATTGATACGGGGACGTATAGTAATGTCATGAACTGATGAGTGATTCCTTGATTAAGCAATACCACCTAGGGATAGGGGTAGGACGATCAATTGTTTTTCACTTCTGCTCTATAATGCATTATTAATTGCTAGGGGAGGCTAGGGATAGCAAGTCAGTAATTAGTAATAGGCTCTTTTCACTGAGGGATCGGGTTAAGGGTAGGCCAAGAAAGTTGCATAACAATTAGTTAATCAAGCAAATAAATCAAGAGGAGTAAATAAGAGAGAACGGATAAGATGAAATTGTAAACCCCCAATAACTTCATTCATCCATCGTTTTCTTCTCGTCAATTGAATCAATCTCTTTTGCATGTTTATATTTTGTTCTCATACCCAACTAATTAATTTTTATTTTCAAGTCTTACGATCTTAATTCACACGAACGATAAGGCCTTTCGAGTCTCTTGGGAAAACGATACTTGGACTTACCATTTATTATTACTTGATACGATTTGGTACGCTTGCCAATCCATTAACAGTGCTAATCTTTAATTATAAGTTCCTTACTCTTTTCAATTGTGTTTGATGTAGGAATGACATTTTCATCAAGACGGGTGAAAACCAAGGGAAACAAGAGAAAGGAACTAGAGAGGCCTCCAAGATTTTATTCTCATAGATTCCTTTCTAGAAAACATGAGGAGCACTTCCAAACGGTGCAATAGAGGCGATTGTTGATGGAGGGAAAAGCCATATTCATCCCAGACTTGGCTCCTCAGTTTGGTGTAGAATTGGAAAGCAGAAACTGGGAAAGGCTGGCTGCGTACCTTGCACCAACAAATATTGAAGTAGTAAAGGAATTCTACACGAATGCCTTATTCAGAGGGGTGCAGATGGAGAGGTATACAAGCTATGTTCAAGGGGAGATCATTAAATAGGACCCCGAGACCATCAACAACTTCTTGGGCACGGAGTGGACTGGCGAACAGCGTCAGTTTGCACTGAACATCAGAGAGTGTTCTGACTATGATGATATTCAGAGGGTGCTTTGCATACCTGGAGGGCACTTCTATAGAAACCCGAATGGTGTTCACATCAACATCAAGAGGGTGGATCTGACACCTCTGGCGAGATATTGGATGGCATTTACTCATGCCAATGTCCAACCTTGTTCCCACGTTTCTGACATCACTTTTCACAGGGTCATCTTTATTTATTGCATGTTGAGGCAGTTAAATGTGAATATTGGCGAGGTCATCACCAATGAGATAGAGAGTTGCGCTGCCACTGTAAGCAGCAAGACACCTTTGGGACATCCTTCCCTCATTACACATCTGTGCTAGCAGGCTGGGGTGGATACTTCCATTCCACCGTTTAGGCCATTGATGCCTCGTACTATAGACAACATTGTGGAGGTGATGAGGTAGCTGAACCAATGCTTAGGAGACGTCCTAGGAGAGGAGCAGCTAGGCAGGATGAGCCAGCACACCATGCAGAGCCATTCCAGATGAGGGACATGTATATGTCCATGATGGAGGCTAGACTTAAGGCTCTTCGCAGAGGGCAGGTGGCCACAGTTGAGATGATAGTGGGCCTATATGACACACCACCGGTGCACAGGTGGACTATGGATGAGTTCCATAGTACTATGGCATGGCTACAGGAGCAGGCACAAGGCAATCGATTTGGAGCAGCTGAAGCTCTAGTGATGGATGATGATGAGGAGGATGACGCCTTTGAGGATGTAGAGGCTGGAGATGATGATGATGATTCTGATGACAGAATGGGCTGATTGGACATCTACTGATAGATGTCATATGCAGAAGAGCAAGGGTTTACTTTTCTTTTCCTTCTGTAATTTGAACTTGTAGTGTAGGTTTGCTTCAGTTGAGTAGTGTAGGGTTGTGTGAACTTGTCTGAACATCTTATCTGATTGTGGTTTGACTTGTTTTTATGCATGATGAGTATGCTTGATAATTTTTGATGTGGATGATGATTGAGATTGCTATATATGCTTCTATACAGGTGAATTGTTCACAAGCTGTGTGAACAGGTGCATGATGAGTTATGATTGTGGTTATGATGCTAAGCAGGTAATATGATTGAATGATTGAGTAAGCACAATTGAGTGAGGTTTTGAGCTCAAGAGTATTTGTTGATATATTTGCTATCCAATTGAAAGCATGAATGATATTGCCTGAATCTGTATGATTGATTGAGTTGCATGCTTATGTCATATGATCAAGGCCGTTTTTGGAAGCCCTTACTTAGCCAAATTTTCGCCAAAGATAAAGAGAACCATGTGTTCTACCCTTTTTGAACCTTAGCCTGAGATACTTTGAAAACCTTATTGATAAAAATCTTTACCTTGAGTTATGTTGAGAAATATTTTATGGTATTGATAAAGGTTCAAGTTTGGGGTTGTTGAGGGAAGTTGAAAGGCAAAAGAAAAAAAGCATTGAGTAAAATGTGTTGAATGATAAAAGCATGAGAAGAATAAAAAATAAAAGAAAAGCATGAAAGATAAAGCTCAATGCAAAAGAAGAAGGGAAAAGTCGGGAATAAGTAGATTGGTTGAAAGAGAGTTGTGCTTGAACTATGAATATTGAATAACTCTCTTAACTCAAGGATTTTGTTATCTGAAAAACCAATATTTCATGTTAAGCCTAGCCAAGTTATAAGCCTTGAAAAAGTCCTTGTGATGACATATGTGTGTGAGAATGTTAGTTGTATTAGATGAAAGTCAATTTTGTTATATGTGACAAGAGGATAGTAGAAAGAAGAGTGACCTCCTTAAATACTTGAGTGATTGAGTGAAACACTTTGCTTGGAAGGGATTGATGAATTTCATGATTACATTTGTGCTTAATGGATTGGTCATTCATAAAAATAGCATCTGTTGGAAAATATGTGATTATGTGAACAATCTTGGAACTTGAATGAATTGAAGCATGTTTGCATCTTAATTAGATTCCATTTTAAGAATTTCTCGCCAACTAATAAATCTCGTTGCAAAATAACCGAAACATATAACAATTTTAGCATCGGTTAATCAAGGACAAATGCATAAAGGTGTTCCAAAATTTTTAAAGTTTTTTAAAATTTTTAAAATTCTAGCTATTTTTTCTATTTGTTTTTTAACAGTATGTGTAAGAAATAATGTGCTTTGTATCTCAACACCAAGAAGGGGGGTTGAATTGATTGCTCATAAAAAATTTTTCTTTTGCTATCTTTTTGGAATCTTTAGAATGATCTTTAGAATCAATACAAACAATGAAAACAATGTTGTAAAAGAGTTAAAGGGATAATATGCAAACTCAGATTTTTATACCAGTTCGGCCTCAATGCTTACATCCAGTTTCTTCAATTGAACCTTATTTTGAAAGCTCTTTCACTATAATGATTTGAGTTTTTACATCAAGGTTTTACAAAGACCACACTCAAAACGTAAAAACCTCTTTAACTCAACAATTAAATATAGAAAGACAAAACCCGTAGAAGACACAACATTCTTCAATGCAACAACCCTTTGAGGCTCCCCTCAAAATCAAGAGAACACCTAGTTCTTCTTCTTGTCCTGCACGTACAGGGAAACACAACCCAAGATTGTAAAAATGAGTTTCTGATTAATGTAGAAAACACCTCAGTCGTGTAGCAAATGACCAACCAATGATGTTCATAAACTTCCCTCAAGAATCCTTCAAGTTCTTCCAATTCTTTGAGTCTTGATTCTTTGAGAGTTAGTCGCACTTGCAATTCGTTTCTCTTCAAACATATATCAAATATGAAAGATTGAAGTGATCAAAAGTCTTTATTGCAAGGAGGCATGCATCGATATATAGAATTACACATAACAGACGCATTTTAATTGATTCCTAAAATAATGTAATCGATTACATATCTTTCAGTATTACACTGAATAACATTTAAACAGACTTAACTGATTAAGTGTTTACTGTAATTGATTTCACACATCAAGCAAGTCAAAATATATGAAAATATGTCGTTATGACAGTTAAGACTTAGCTTCAAAACAATTTTCAAAATATACCAGACTTAACTGATTACATAAACAATGTAATCGATTAAGTACTACACAATACAAATTTTAAAAATTTTCTCTTCAAAAACACATCTCAACACATTGCAGATGATTGTTAGCACATGCACATGTTTAAATCAATTATACACATAGTATAATCGGTTAAAACTTGTTGCTTGCTACAATTTAAGCATAAGCTTGTTAACACCTTGCCAAGTGTACCAAATCGTATCAAGTAATAAATAAACGGTAAGTCTGAGTATCGTCTCCCAAAGGACTCTTAGGCCTAAACGTTCATGTGATTAATGGAAATCATGAGACTTGAACAAACAATAAGTTTAGTTTTAAATGCAAAACAATAAGTAAACATGCATGCAAAGGTTTGATCAATTGGCTTTAAAAGATATGGATGAATGGTATTGTTGGGGTTTACAGGTTTCATCCTAATCCACTCTCAAATATCGACTATTCTTATTAGATTCAACTTTGTTATCAATGTTTATGGCACTTTCTATTTTACTCTAAACCCGATCTCTCGATGAAAGGAGCCTAATCACAATTACTAGTTTACTATATCTAGTCTCCCTAGCAATTATTCATCGACATGGACTGTGCGACCAAGCTCCTGTGACTGCAAGCAAAGAAGATGTAAGTTGTTAACAACAAATATTTGTAAAATTAATGAGTAGAAATGTAAAATTAAATTGGTGTCATCATACTAGACGAATAACATGCTCATACACGCTAATGGATCCCCAAGTGTGCAAACAACCACCCTTGTCCGATGACAGGTTCTTCTTGGCGGTTTCACACTTTTGTCTATAAAGTGGCACGTTCCACTTCTCCAAAAGACCATTCCAAACCTCCTGTCCCATCCTTTCCCTAATGTTCGAGCTTTTTTAAACATCTCAGATAATCTATGAGATGCTTTGGTATGGAAATTGTTTTTTATATTTTCTTCATCCTCAGTCCTCCATGATACCTTTCTCTGTTGACAAAAAAGATTAATTTTGATCAGGAAAAAGGGTTGAGTACTACATCTATTATGATTAACCAACAATTTAGGTCATAATGACCTATATGTTCAACAATTGCAAAGAGGAGATATATGAAACACAGAAAGATACAACCTTTCAGCCTTTTTATCAATGATAGGTTATTTATTATGACCAGAGACATGATTTCATTTTTCTTGAATCAGGAGATTATGCAAGTAATTAGTTTATATTTAGGCAAAGATAGCATAATATAGCATTAAAGAAAACAATTATAGAGACTAAACATTTAAAATCAAAGCTAACTTTGTTAACAAATGATCTTAAAGTTGTACTTGTTTATAATTTTAAAAGAAAAGCATCATACGTTGCTACTGCAATGAAACTTGCTAGGAGAATATAAACTAGACAAGGATTGCTGGTGCAAAATTCATGTGCCATGTGGTAAATTTTTCCTTCACTTTTCATTTTGGTTTAAATGCTATGTTAAAAGGCATTAACATGAAAGAATGCATAATGAGGAAGGAGTTTTCAATGGCTTGTTTTGGCTTTTGTAGTTTAAAAATGTAAAAGGTAATTTTAATATTTGTGATCCAAGCTGTAATGGAAGAATTCTTCTGTGTGAAAATCAGGAAAAGTATTATGGTGAGAAAGAAAAGATATGAAAGGTAGATGAAGATAGTTAGAAGACTTAATTCCTTTTGAAAGGGTAAACATTGTTTGGTGGAATCATGGTAGTGAGGAAGTCAAAAGGGATTCTAGGATTTAACTAAAGAAGGATTAAAAAGAAAAAGCCATTGATAAATTTTTGAATCTCTTGGGTGCTTTATCCCAAGCATGTACTTTATGTGACACTTATTCTATTGCCTTCTTTTTATTGTTTTTTCTCAAACACTTTAATTGACTCACTTTTCAAAGCTTTTTCAACCCCAATTAGTTTTTCAAGTGATGAAATGAAATTACTTGCCAGTTGATAATGGCAAGTTGACACTTATAAGGCCTAATCTATAGATATGCATCTTGAGAAACCAAAACATTACATGCTATAACTTTAGACCAAATGGAATTGTAGTATCTCAAACAACAAGGTGGAGTTCAAAATTATTACTAATACTGCTTTTAGAATTTCATGAAATGATTGTAGCAGGAAGTGACCCAACTGCATCAACGCTAGAGTGGATGATGGCAGAGCTGATGAGAAATTCAACGAAGCTTAAGAGAGCTCAGGAAGAGGTGAGAAAAATTTTAGGGAATAAATCAAAAGTAGAAGAAAATGACATAAAGCAAATGGGCTACATGAAAGTCTAAGGTTATATCTAGCTGCTCCACTCTTGGCTCCAAGAGAGACATGATCTACATTGAAACTGAGAGGATATGATATTCTTCCCAAAACACTGGTATAGGTGAATGCATGGGGGATTCATAGGGACCCTGAAGTTTGGGAAAGGCCTGAAGAGTTCATTCTAGAGAGACATGGTAATAACCATGTTCCTTTGAAAGGCGAATTGGTTCCATTTGGTTTTGGGAGAAGGGCATGCCCTGGAATGACCTTTGGACTTGTTAGTGTTGAGTATACACTGGCCAACCTTCTTTATTGGTTCAAACTTAAAGTTGCATTCTTACTGATTAAATTTGTGCATGTGATTTTGGTACTAAAAGCACCCTTTTACACTTAGAAACTTGTTTGGACTCATGTGTTTTCAATAAAATGTGTGAATAAGAGAGTTGAGGTTGATTTCAATGGTTTTCTAACAAATTCCCCTTGTTTTGACAGAGATTGAGGTAATACTGGAACAAGAGGTGAAAAGCAAAGAAGATGGAGCTCAGAAGAGGCTAAAAAGGCACCAGAAGGAGGGAAAACGCGAAGCCCGAGCGTCTAGGAGCACAAACCACGCCCAGGCGGTGGTCCCCAATGCTCGGGCGGTGGAGCTTCGTAGCTTGGGCGTCCAAATCTGATGCCTAGGCCTTACATGACCCTCAATTCACGCCCGGGCATCCCCTCTGCGACGCTTGAGTGTGATTTCACATGGACCGAACCCTATTTCTGCTCTGTTTTGATTCTTTTGGACCGGGCCACACTCTGGGACGCCTCTAACACTATTTAAAGGATTATGGGACTCTAGGTTTTGCATCCCTGGAAAAGAAGAGCATAACAATACACTCTTAGCCTACTCTTAATCTTCCATTCTCATTCTTTCTTCCATTGTTCATAGAGTTCCCCCATGTCTATGGGGAACTAATTTTTATTTGTTGTTGGGGAATGAATTAACCTTGTAAACTCTCATGTCTTTGAATTAATTCTTAATTCCATATGCTTTTTCATTAATTGTTAGAGTAATTCATCTGTTTTTATTCTTGCTTATACAATAGCATGATCTATGAGTTGCATGATTGTCGGGAGGTTCCTTTCAATTCAGGTTCTTGTTGAATTACTCCTAAGGGTTATATTGCTCAGGGATGAGGGTGTGAGTCTTAGTCGTCTTAACCTCTTGATCTTCACAGCTTTTTACCATGAATGCTAGGAATTGTATGAACTAGTAATTAGGGACATGCTTATTTACCGAGGGATCGGGTTTAAGTGATTTAGTGAGGGTCGTTGGCATTAATGCATAAAGAAGAATTCTTATATACATGAGAGGGAGCTTGGTGAAATCTAACCCCAACAACATATCCATCTCATATAAATCAACCTCCATTCATCTTTGTGCTCTTTTGCCATTGATCAATTGCAGTCTTTATTTTATTTATTATTTTTGCATCCCAAAACCATGATCTCTTTTATTTTAAGTCTTAATTAATCTTGTTTTCACAAACCTATTCAGCGCCGAGAGTCCTCTTTGATACGATACTTGGTCTTACCATTTTATATTACTTGTGCGACTCGGTACACTTGCCGATTTGCCCCAACAAGTTTTTGGCACCATTGTCGGGGACTCACTATTTAAGTTATTCTATTTGTGTGATCCTTGATTAATTTTGACTTTATTTTTTTTTTATTTTTATTTTGTTTTCTTATTTTTAATTTTGTGCTAACAATATTTTCTAGGGTTTTGTGTTTTGTTTATGCAGGATTGTGTGAAAACAAGAAGCAATAAAATTTCTGAACCTCTTCTTGAAGGGCTTGAAACCAGTAGGAGGCCAAAAGGAAATAGATTATCTAGAGAACCTCCTATAGAGAAAATTTCAATGGCTTCCGAGACTGGTGAAGGAGGTGCGGAGACTAATGCTAGCAGGCGAACCTTGGCAGATTATACAACAGTTGTTGGCCCTCATCATTTTAACAGCATTGCAAAGCCAAGGGTCAACGCTGCAAATATGGAGATGAAGCTTGCTCTGATCCACCTTGTAAAGAGCAACTATTTCAATGGACTATCTCATGAAAGTCCATATGAGCACCTGACTACCTTCAATGAGATCTACAACACTGTGAAAATAAATGGGGTACTCGATGAGGCTATAAAACTGAGCCTATTCCCTTTTTCTCTTGGAGGTAATGCTAAATTGTGGTTGAACTCTTTTCCTGAAAACAGTTTCACTCAGTTGGAAGATGTGGTTACAAAGTTCCTCAACAAATACTTCCCACTATAAAAAATCAATAAAGGAAAGCAAGAGATCCCTTCCTTCAGACGGGGCATGGAAGAAACCTTGGGATAGGCATGGGAAAGATACAAAAGCCTGTTGAGAAAAACGCCTAGCCATGGTTTTGATGAAGCAACGACGGTTCTGCTTTTTCTTAGTTGTCTTGGGTCTCAAACTAAATTGATGATGGATGCCTCAGTTGGAGGTAATATCAAATGCAAGACCCCTGATGAGGCCTATGAATTAATTGAGAATATGGCCACCAATGACAATGAGACACATAGTGAGAGAGGAACTCCATCCCAACCCAAAGGAGTTTTTCAACTGCAGCCTTATGATGCCTTACTTGCCCAAAATAAAATCATCACTCAACAATTTGAGATCTTGAGCAAGAAAGTGATGCAGTAGGAACCTCAAAGTGTGGCACAGGTTCAAAAACAACTTTGTGAGCTGTGTGGGGGTGACCATGTTATGGTCAATGTGCAGTGCCTGAGAATCTTAATCAGGAAGTCAACTACATGGGCAACCAGTTTCGCCCCAATAATTATAACCAAGGGTGGAAATCTCACCCAAGGAATGAACAGAGTCAATTTGGGCAGACTGGTGATAACTGTTGAAAAACCGTTATTTTTATATTTAATTTTGATATCAAATGCACTTTGTTGACTTAGAAACTTGCTTTGACTCATGGTTTTGCTTTAGTTTTGTGAATAAAAGAGTTGAGGACATGTTTTATGATTTTATCAATAAATTCCCCTGATTTTGTAGGTTTTTGGAATGATTTGAAATAAGGCCTGAAGTATCATAGAGTTGAAGTGCAAAAAAGTCAAATAAAATGCAGAAAAGTCAACCAATCAACCAGAATGCTGAAAAGTTGACCAGAGTTGACCAGAGTGCAGAAAAGGTAGCGCTGAGCAGTGAACTGGGTGCTGAGCGCCAACTTCGGGACCAACTTTCACTGTTTTGATGCCTGGGCACCGCTAGGGGGTGATTCTGAGTGTCGCACCTATCGCTGAGCAATATTTTGGGCGTTGAGCGCCATGGGCGTGGACCTGAGCCTGTTTTTCTGCTATTTTTATGATCTGTTTTAGGCTTGGACCCGTTTTCTGTTATTTTTATGCCCTATTTAAAGGCCATAACGTCTTAGAGAATGTATCTTTTGATGGCTTACGCACAAAAACATATTTTTACCCCTTTGGGGGCAGATTTGGGGAATTGACAACTCTCCTTTTCTCCTTTTAGGGTTTCCATCTCTTTCATTCCATTGTACACCTAGTTCTTCCATGACGATGGAGAACTAATCTTATTTATTGTTGGGGAAAAGATGTAACCTCTAAACTCTCATATATCGAAGTTCTTATTTTATTTATATACTTTTGTTATCAATAGTTTGAGTTTTCTTTTCTGCGGATAGAGCTTGCATCATTTAACTCATTTGGTGTCATGATCTTTGATTTTGTCGATACGGGGACGTACGGGGAAATCTAGAACTGGGAAGAATTCTCTTGATTATTCTCTTGATTTTGTTCTGACTTAGTACTTATATTGGATTATGGATAAAAGATGTTTGGCACCTTGCATACGAGCTGACTGATAGAATACAAGTAATAAAAAAGGAGTATGTTAGTTAAACCAAAGAGTATTATCTGTGCCATACTGCTGCTACTGCCACTTTAAAGTGGTATTTCCAATTCCCAAATATTCATAAAGATTATATCCCATGATGAACTTTGATAATTAATTTATTGTAATACCTGTATTTGATACATTTAATAGTTGTGTTAGTTTCTTTGATTATCTATTGAGGAGAAATGAAATCTTCTCTGAGTTTTGCTATGCTTTCTTATTTTTTGTATACCCGTCCATTTATGTGATAAATATGAATTCATTTTCAACTCTTAATAGCATAGTTTCCACTGTTTTGACTAATGTTTAAGGAAAGTTGCATAGCATTTTCTATTTTGTCTAATGTTCTGTCCAAAATATTTCATTTGCGTTCTTTCCCCATTTTCATACTGTTTCCACCAACTAAAATATCAAAGTTACATTATAGTATATGAACTACATAAGAACTTAATACATAAATTTCTCTAATTTAAACTAAAAGTGTGTTTGGGATTGGGAGTTTTTCAAAAAAAAAATGTGTAATTGTGAATCAAACTATCATAAGGCTTAAGTTCACTTTACGNCCTAANTGAAAAACTGCATCATGGAACATCNCGTACTAGATATTAATTTAATATGGTCCTAGCAAGCGAACTATATTGAATTAACAGGGATTGTGAACTTTGACTTTGACTACACACACATTGTTGTCTTGTTATTNTGNCAGNGGAGGAACTTCAGGCGCTTAAATGTTTATCCTTTGTTCATTCTTGCTCTCCAAGCTTTTGTTGATCCATATCCTTCTCATATAAGATATTTTTTTGGGTTTGAAGTCTAGGGATTAATGTGTCTGTATTAACACTATTTTGGAGATATTTTAGTTAATGCGAGAGAATCTTTATCTGTTATAAAAACTCATTTTTTCTTGTAGTTAAACTTAACTGTACTTAGTTCTATAAGAATTTTATAAGCAATAGCTCTGCTCTCACACAACAGTAATTCTAATTATTTCTTTGGTCATATTTGTATTTTGAGCACATATTTTATGGTGCATGATTTTTCAAGACTTACTTCTTATGCATAATCCCAGAAAGCTAAACTGATGAGTCACTAGTGAAAACAAGCTTTGTGATATAGCAGTTTTATTCTGTGTTGTATATTCTTTTGGAAGAATCATTTTGTCTGTATGTGTTCTTAAGATTCTCTCTATCACCTTCATGCTCTTGTTATATAAATATAGTTTTACTTGGTCCATATTCTTTCTACATGAGATTTTCTCATCAGGATCACACATGACTCTCCTGTGGAAATATTTTGTAAATTTATCTATCTATCTATATATAATATAGATCAATGATAAAAAGATGTTGTGGCTGATGTTTTTTCCAAACATGAATTACTATTTTTTGAGAAGCTCAGTTTTTCTTTATCTTCTATAATCTTTATTCGTTAGTTTCTCTTAGCCACGAGAAATTATACTATAAATAATTATAGAAACTAGTAATAAACCATTTTAATGAGTTTAAGGGATATATATTTAAAGAAATTACAATAGTTAACAAATTTCAAAAGAACTATAAAACTGATATTTAATAATAATTTTTAGGACACCTTAAAGTATGAAATTTTATAAAGTTAATAAAAACAAGCAATATAGCGAATTGACAATAACAAATAACTGTATAAAAATTCTTTTACAAGACTATTTAAAAATAAATAAGTTTTCTTTAGTCTATCATTACACTGTCAATTAAATTCTTTTATGAGTAAATTAGATTCAGGTAATTTTCTGTCCCTTAAAGGAAATAAGGTTGTATATTTTAATTTTTATTTATTTAAAACTCTTCATAAATATATATGTGGTTTTAAATATATTTAGTTTGTATGCACATTCATTCCTTATGATATTTCACCCTTAACTTCCAACCATTCTATGTCATTATTATTGTTCATTTAGACTGCAGCTAATGTTTAGACTCTTATACTTTAAGTCTTTAGCTGAAAATCCTGTATCTATTTTTATATAAATTTTAATCGGCACTTAGTCCATGGAAGATTGTTCTCTATCTTTCTTTTGTTCCTTTCTCTATTTCAGGTTACCTTTAATGTTGATTTGGAATTGATTACATGTAGTTGAACTTGTTACATGAGATAGGAAGTTATAAAGCCTGATCTGATTGCATTTTGATTGAATCACATCATTCTTCCTTCATTGGATTGATTAGGTTTTAATTAATGGATGATTATTTAATAAGTTTGGTTTCAGCCCTGAGTTACATCCATTTTTGATACGCGGGGCCCAAGCCCCATAAAAAAAAGATCAAGAAGACTTCAAATTTACCAAAGCAAGGGAAAGGGTAGAAAAGTCAAGCAAAGAAGATTCAAGGGGTATAATGGTCTAGTGTATTGGTTATTACATAGGCATGACCATAGCATAGCATAGCTCCCATTTTAGCACATGTATTTGGTGCATTTTACGGCAATCACATTTTAGATGGGTGCAGCCACGTGTTGAAAGATCCTAGATCTTCAGATTGTATCTTCACCGCATAGCCATTCTAGATGGAGTTAGGATTACTATAAAATGCACACACCGGCTCTTGTATCTTCACTTTGGAATTTACGAGAAACTTCTTCTGCTGATGTATTTTTCCAGCACAGGAAACTCTTGCCAAAGTCACTCCTATCTGATCTTTGCCTCTCATCACCTAACTTCTTCCAAGAATGGAAGCCGCCTGAGTTAGTATCCCCTTCCCGAGAGATCTCCATCCACCACCAACCTCCATATATCATCCACTTTCGTTGCTGCTAGTTACATCTGTCTTCCACTGTTTGATCTTCATCCATATCCCAGCTGGAGCATCCATATCAAGTGGTATTTAGAGCCATGGTTTGCCGCATCATGCTCCAGCTAAGTTGATTCACTTTCATTCCGTATTGTCATCAACAATTCTTTCGTGCTCTTCAAGTGTTTCAGTGTTCCATTGAATTTTCATCATTCTAGTAGATTTCAATTGAGTAATTACTTGTTCCAGTTTTTATTTGATTTAGTTTAATCATCTTAATCGGTTCAATCTTTGTTTTGAGTATTTTTCATTTTTAAATCCAGATCTGTCATGTCCAGTCATGTCCATGTGCTTTCATTTTTTTGTTAAATTTCTAAGTGAACCTGATTTGGCATAAATCTGCTGATTTCTTTTGATTGGACTTTTAATAGAAGCACATTATATGTGCAATGATTTATGAGCTCAGTGCATCTTGAAGAAAATCACAATGCAGTGCCAATGAATGCAGTAAAGTAATCGGATTAAAAAAACTGATATAATTTCAGTTTTACTGAAACTGCACTGTGTGGATTTGTCATCTGGTTGTGTTTGCATTACTGCAACTGTAAAGTATGCCTACCATATGCACAGTAACTTGTCCAAGACAAGAAAGTGGGTTGCACTAGCTTGCAAAAGTCTAGAAATCATTGCCTAAGCAGTTGGACCGATCTACATCAATTTTGCTTGAGTCTTTTCTGGTTTTTAAATCTGTCCAGCATAGAATTCATTTCTGGACATCTCTTAATGCAATTCTAGAGTCTTGTTTAAATCTGTTTGCTGTTCTAAAGTCACAAAACTTGTTTCAAAACCATTTGAAACTTCTACTGAAATTTGGTTGGTGTATTGGATCAATTTTGACTAATATATATGAGCAACTCACATAGTGAAGTTGTGATTGGATAGCTTTTAGACTCTGCTGACCAGTTGAACATGTCATTTTTGGTTAAATAAACTTGCTCACAGTGCAAAATTATTGATCCAAACACTTTTGAATCCTCTTTTGTGATTTGATTACTGAATTGGTCATGAAATAGTGTGATAAGGCAACTGAACTAGTCAAATTTTGATTCAAGCAAGATTTGTCTATTCTGACCGTTTATACATGTTAGTATTGGTTAATCAAAGTTGCTGAAAACACCAAATTGCAAAGATATACACGTTTGTGAAATTTAACCGATTATATATCATCATTCAGCATTTTTTTTAATAAGCTGCAAAATTGTCACGCTGTCATTACTGTGATTGTGCATCCATTGTTATATGATAATTGGTAGCAAAATGTTTGGTTCCAATCATTAAAAAAAAAAGAGAGCATAACTCAAAATACATATGTATGCTGCATTGTAAAAGTAGAGGAACCTGTGCCAATTTATATAGTTTCGGAATTGGATGCATAGTTTCCAGCAGTTCATTTAGGCAATTTATCAAACACCTTTTCCTATTTTAACAATGAATGCGATTTGACTTTACTGCAACTTATAAATTGTTTCTTGCTTTCTGAATCCACTCTAGAACCTTTCTTAAGATCCTTTTGAGTGCCACCCTTCATTGAAAAGCCATTTAATTGCTTGCTTTTAATTATTTGTAACTCTGCACACCAACTGTTTGCTGTAATTCCCGTGGTGTGCTTTACTCTGTTATCATTCCAGCAGCAAACGTAAAATTTTCTGCAATTGTAATTGATGGTTGGTGGTTCTTGTGAGTAGCCTTGTGGTTGCAGATTGTTTCCAGACGACTTTGCATAATTGGTAGCACTTTAGGAAGAGGATTGTTGAAGGAAAAGATCAGATTGGAAGCTGATTTTTGTGCAGCAGTGACCATTTATCGGGCTGTAATTCTTGACCGAGCAACAACAGATTTTGGTTCTACAAGTGCTGGTTGTCACGGCAGAAGAGTTTCACACCAGCAGCTAAGAGAATTGTGTGAATCACCATTGATTCAATACCTTTTGAGAGCAGCCAAAGCTACACAAATTGATTCATTCCTTTCCTTATGGCTCCGTTCCTTTGTTTTGTAATAGCATTTGTAAATGGCCATTAAGCAAGTGACTTGGAAGAATTCACAAGTGTTCTTCCATCACTTGTAAACCTTTTGCTCTTAATTTCTCATTAAAATTGGTAGACGGTGAGTGTGTCTTGGATCCAAAGTCCAAGCCTCACCTAAGAGACCTCACTTCTTTCATTTCTTCAAAGTTTTGTGAAAAGTCTTCAAGTTTAGTTTTCTCTTCATGATTGATTTTTTCTAGACTTTTGTTGAATTTAGAGGTAATTTTCATTTAAGGATTTTTAGTAAGTAGCTAGAAGCATATTTGGCAAGGCAAGACTTGGTATTTAAGCAACCTTTTTAGGTTCACCTCTCTTACCTGGAATATTGCTTTTAAGTGAAATCTTTTCATCCTTACTTCAAGAAAACTTTTTTAATTTATAAAATGTCTGGAAGATACTCTTCTAGGGATTTTAATTTTGATAAGCCACTTAGTTACAAAGACATCAAGAGAGAGCACGACAAAGCTAGAAGGAAGACTTGTTCATTTTATGAGTTTGATAGGATTGAGGATAATTTGTATAAACAAGCTAGGGAAAATATTCCATTCTTTGGTGAGGATATTGGTGCATTAACATACCTAGCTTGGGAAAGGGAAATTGATGACATGCATTTCTTCATGATTAATAGAAGTAAATCTGAATCCTATTATTCTAGAGATTGTTAATCTTACATCCTTAGTCTTTACATTTCTAGATTTGAAATTCATGCAAGAGAATGGTGGGAGGAAAGGCAATACCATGTTAGGATAGGTAGAAAATCTCCCATCCACAATTGGAAGGAATTGAAAGCTTGTTTGAGAAGAAAGTTTGTGCCTCCAGAATCTCAAAGAAGCTTAGAACTTATGAGAGAGCTTATTAGAGAAGGCCAATCATTCATTAAAAATTTAAGTGGGTTCTCTTGTAACGCCCCGGCAACTTACAGGGACTGTTGACTGCCCCCACACATCACCACGAGACTTTCCAGTGTGCTTTGTCCTCACTCGCACACTTTCCGAGAAAACTTCCCGAAAGGTCACCCATCCCAGAATTTCTCCAAGCTAAGCACGCTTAACCATAAAGTTCTTATGGGTTAGGCTTCCAAAAAGTAAATGCATTTTGGTGATATGGGTAGCCAAATCAATTCCTTTAAGCTATCCTTCAACTGTATAGTCCCATACCTATACAGTCTCCAGATTCCTCTCATTCCGGTGTATGTTCGATTCGTCCATGTGCCCCTTCCACTCGAAGCCTGCCAGGAGCCGCTCCTTG
>NW_014543806.1:178316-180688 GCF_000741045.1 Vigna radiata var. radiata | reverse complement strand
AAGTCAAGCAAAGAAGATTCAAGGGGTATAATGGTCTAGTGTATTGGTTATTACATAGGCATGACCATAGCATAGCATAGCTCCCATTTTAGCACATGTATTTGGTGCATTTTACGGCAATCACATTTTAGATGGGTGCAGCCACGTGTTGAAAGATCCTAGATCTTCAGATTGTATCTTCACCGCATAGCCATTCTAGATGGAGTTAGGATTACTATAAAATGCACACACCGGCTCTTGTATCTTCACTTTGGAATTTACGAGAAACTTCTTCTGCTGATGTATTTTTCCAGCACAGGAAACTCTTGCCAAAGTCACTCCTATCTGATCTTTGCCTCTCATCACCTAAC
This sequence comes from Vigna radiata var. radiata, assembly GCF_000741045.1. NCBI lineage: Eukaryota > Viridiplantae > Streptophyta > Magnoliopsida > Fabales > Fabaceae > Vigna > Vigna radiata. Next base: position 180,338 of record NW_014543806.1, on the reverse strand, counting down.
TTCTTCCAAGAATGGAAGCCGCCTGAGTTAGTATCCCCTTCCCGAGAGATCTCCATCCACCACCAACCTCCATATATCATCCACTTTCGTTGCTGCTAGTTACATTTGTCTTCCGCTGTTTGATCTTCACCCATATCCCAACTAGAGCATCCGTATCCATTTTCATCTGGTTAAATGTACCTTTCAATGTCTATTTTGCGGGATTTTGATGTGACTTTATGTGTGCATAGCTCTTCGTATCTTTTTCCTCTTTTCTTCCTTTTATATTTTTTTTTTCGGAGTGAAAGGAAATTATGTTCCAAGTTCATTTTTCTACTTTTTGATTCCAACTTTTGAAGAGATCTTTGTAGCTGGTAGAGGTTGCAAGGTGAATCACAAAATTAATTGGTTCGATTCAATCTGATTGTCTTTGATGGTGATTTGTGTAGTTGTGTTATTGGTATTTCTTTCTAAATGAAAATAAACCTGTTCCTTATTTATTTGGTGATGTTAGATAAATTTATTTCTGTACGAGGAACTTGAAGGAGATCCCTAGTTAGTCGTTACTTGACTTATAAAGCTCAAGCAGCTCTTTGAGTGAGGATGTTAAATGTACTTAAACTATAGAGTAGTAGTTGGCCTCTAATTTATTGTCTCTGTGCACGGTCTAGGACCTTATTCTCGGATTGTATATATTAGTGGTGCTTTTGATCTCTTTCATGCTAGATATTTGGAGTTATAATTTAAAAACTCTGTTACATATACCTAAAAGCAGCCTTATATTCAAAATTTGTCTATGCTTAGTAATATATTGATTGTAAGCTATTTTTAATTGCTAGGGATCTTGAGGCTTGCTAGGGTTTGCAACTTTGGGTTTCTTTAATCGCTTGATTTTAATTTCTAAAGTACGTTTTGAAGACAAAAGGTAAGAGTATTGACATTTGAACTTATATATAATGCATACCTATGTCTCTGATAGAGTTTATTTACATTTAAGCATATAACGTGAATATACTTTAAGAGTATGTGTTCATTAATATGTTCTTTTATCTGTTTATTGTGGGGTTTTTACCCCCTCAGTAATCTGTGCTTTTATCTTTGTATGATCTTAATGTTCAATGTTATGGTGATTGTCATTAGAGAGCTTGATATGTTACTATTGTGATTAAATTAGTGATATTGGTTATTGGTACCCTCAATACCCATGACTGATAACCACTGTTGCCACATCAATACCTACCACCACTCCTATAGTTATTGTCTTTAAGAAACCTGGAACACATTTCTGGTTTAACTCCAGAACAGCAAAGACAACAAAGAACAATGTTTCTTTATTTTAGAAAATACAACAATGGTACAACAATTGTCCTTCAGAACTGCCTCCTCCACTCTCTGATCATACTGCCATTTGTGTCCCTTTTTCTTATGCCATACACCAAGCCTTACTGATATGATAATCTTTTGGCTTCTTATCTCTCTTCTTATCTCTCTTATGATAATCTTTTCTTCGGTGTGCTAAGACTCAACAGTTGACCATTAATAATTATTTGTCCTATAACACAACATCCTTTAATCTTAAAAATAAGAAAAGAAGCATACCTGATAATCTTTCGGAAGAGTGATGAGACCAATATCTGCCAGCAAAGTTCCAAACTGCATCCTCATCTCCCTGACATCAAATACACTAGCTACTAAAAGGAGTTGATAAAAAATATAATTTACAAAGAATATAACTTACCAAGAAGAGATTGAATTAACAAGTCATCAGATGTTTGCTTAATGTAAATTAGTACCAAGGGTTGGAATATAAAAATAAACTAAACATGAAAATATCATAAATAAGCTATGCATATCTGATGAGTGCATATTTATGCCCACATTTATGTCTTAAAATTGAAATTTTTGATGAGATATTTGTGCTTAAATGATTGATTTAAAGTGAATTTGTGATAATTGGATTTATTGGGTTTGGGAATTAAAGATGCTTAAAATGTAATTTTTAGTTGCATAAATTATTTTGGATGTTCTAATGTTTATTTGTGC
>NW_014543806.1:171980-177011 GCF_000741045.1 Vigna radiata var. radiata | reverse complement strand
TTGAATACTACTAGGCAATACTGAAGTTGCCTTGAAAAGTAGTATTAATTTGATAGCTTCAATGACAACTTATCAATATCCTTAATGTATCCACATCTATATCGAGTTGGGAGTTCCATTTTATTAGGTTCCTATTGATCACTCTTTTCTCAAATGTATTTGCTCTGTTACAAATAAGAGATGAAATGATCAGGTCAGGACCATTATCCAATATGCTATGATTGGTATTATTAACAAAATATTGTTCAACAGAAATAAACTGAGATTTTGTAAGATAGATTATCATTACATGAACCATAAAACTTTTGTAAACCTAATCTCGTAGGTAGCATTGATCTGGTAGCATAAACAACATTAAGGAATTTTCTATATTGGATGTTATTGTTGTATCCGAACATTAAGCCTTACATTTTACATTAGTTTGCCTATTTACTTTTGAAACTGATGCGTTGAGACATGGTAATCAACATTATATAGATTATATTATGATTTTTTATATAGAATATTATGAAACAATATTTATATATACACTAGATTGGGGAAGATAACAATACAATATATATAACACAAAATCATAATGTATGGAATAATGATAATGTATGTCAACAAAATGCTTTCCTCAATCCTTATCTTTATTTGTTCAAATAAAGTGGTTAGCAACAACACTTGGCAAGCACCCATAGCAGTAGCCGTGTACCTAATCTCACAAGTAGAGCTTGTTAGAATATATTGTTTTCATGAACACTAACAATTTGGACCATGTTCAATTATGAATGCATTGGTTATAGTGCTTTTTCTATGAATCTTATTTATGTACGGATAACAACCGTTACATATACACTATCTTAGACACTTATCCCAAATCATGCTTTCAATTCACACAGAATTTAAAATCCGGTTGGCCATTCCAACAAAAACAACAAAGATAGAGAGGCTAAATTATTTTATGTTATTGTTAGGAACACTTTATTTAGGGCAAGTGTCCTAATATACAAGCTTATTGACTAAATCTTCGTTAATTGGTCTGTATAAAGAACATGGATCATCCTCCACCAAATCGTGCATGGATGTATGATAGGTGCTATAAAGGAAGAGGTGCTTTGAAAGAGTCATTCGTATTGGGTGTTGAAGAGTTCATAATTAAAGCTTGTGAACAAGAACGTTATCGAAGAGATGAGGGGCTTCGATGTCCATGTTTAAAGTGTGATTGTACAAAGATTCTTAACGAAAGAGTTGTCAAGGTTCACCTCTACAAAAACGGTTTCAAGCCTAATTATTTCATTTGGGAGGATCATGGGGAAACCATGCCAGAAACTAATTTAGTTAATGATGTCACTTTGAGGGGTATGGAGACAGAAGGTGAACCAAATGAACAAGTTATGACGATGGAAGACATGGTGCATGATGCTCTTATGCAAACACAACCCTACCAAGCATCAAATTCTTCTAACATGGAAGAGGCTCCAAATGAAGAAACTCAAAGGAGCATCGGATTCCACATTATCAATGTGTGTTAGGCTTTTAGCTTGCAAGTCCAATTGGAATGTTCCTAACCAATGCTTAGATTTCTTTGCAAATATGCTTCTGGATGCAGGACCCATCAAATCTGGTTTGCCAAAAAGTTACTACGATGCAAAAAAGATAGTGTTGAAGCTGGGATTACAGTCGCAGAGGATTGATTGTTGCGTTGATGGTTGCATGCTATTCTATGATAATGAATATGGTGAGAATGATGGACCGTTGGTTGAATGCAAATTTTGTGGGAAGCCAAGGTATCAACAACACAAGACAGGAGCAAGTTCTAAAAAACAAGTACTTGTTAAATCCATGTTCTATTTGCCAATAATTCCAAGACTCCAAAGAATGTATGCCTCAAAAGAAACAGCAGCAGAAATGAAATGGCACCACCACAACAGGTCGTCAAATGGGGTTTTGCATCATCCATGCGATGGAGAGGCATGGAAGCACTTTGATAGAGTACATCCTAATTTTGCCATTGAGCCACGCAATGTTCGACTTGGTTTATGCTCCGATGGTTTTAATCAATATGTGCAGGTGTCAAATATACCATATTCATGTTGGCCAGTAATTGTGACACCATACAATCTTCCTCCAGATATGTGCATGTCTAAACCGTACATGTTTTTTACTTGTCTCATTTCGGGGCCATGCAATCCAAAGGTAGGCATTGATATATACCTAGAGCCCTTGATAGATGACTTGAAAAAGTTGTGGAGTGGTGTCCTAACATACGATATTTCAAGGTGACAAAACTTTATCATGAGGGCGATGCTAATGTGGACAATTAATGATTTTCTTACTTATGGTATGCTGTCTGGATGGAGCACCCATGCTAAATTGGCTTGTCCAAATTGCATGGAGCATTCAAAGGCTTTTAGATTATGCCATGGGCGAAAAAATTCGTGGTTTGACTCCCATCGGAGGTTTTTACCAAATGAACATCCCTTTAGGAGAAATAGGAATGCTTTCAAAAAGGGGGAAGTGGACATGGAAGAAGCGCCACCTTATTTGACGGGAACAAAAGTTTGGAATAGAGTTAATGGTTATCCTAAAGTAACGGAAAATGGCCCACCAAGAATAGATGGATATGGTGAGTGGCATAATTGGACGAAAAAGACCATCTTTTGGGATCTACCATATTGGAAGGATAATTTGTTAAGGCATAACCTTGATTTCATGCCTATTGAGAAGAATTTCTTTGACAACATTTTTAATACCGTGATGAATGTTAGTGGGAAGTCAAAAGACAATGAAAAGGCCCGAATGGATTTAGGTTTGTATTGTAAACGAAAAGACTTGGAGCTCAAATCTCATAGTAATGGAAAGATGTACAAGCCAAAAGCTAATTCTACACTTTCAGTAGACCAATCAAAATAGGCCTGTCATTGGTTAAAAGATCTTAGGATGCCTGACGGGTATTCTTCTAACTTGTCAAGGTGTGCTGATGTGAATAGGGGAAAGGTCATTGGGATGAAAAGCCATGACTGTCATGTCTTTATGGAATGCTTACTTCCTATATCGTTTAGTTCTTTACCGACTCATGTTCTCAATCCCATTATAGAAGTAAGTCATTTCTTCAGAGACTTATGTTGTACAACATTGAATGAGGTCGACCTTCAGAAGATGGAAGAAAACATTCAATTCATTCTTTGCAAGATGGAGAAATATTCCCCCACCCCCCCTCTCATTCTTTGATTCTATGGAACATCTCCCTATACATCTTCCATATGAGGCAAGACTTGGTGGACTAGTCCAATATAGGTGGGTGTACCCATTTGAAAGGAGACAATAACTTGTTGTGTTGTTCAATATTATTTTACATATTTCATGATCCTAACATACAAATTTTGAAATTGTATAGGTTCATGGGATATGTTAAATGTTCAATTAAGAATAAAGCTAGGATTGAGGGATCTATTTGCGCATCATATTTGCACAAAGAAACAACTCATTTCTGTTCCCACTACTTCAAGAACTTTATGTTAACACCACAAAGAAATAAAAATGAAGTAGACATAGAAATTGAAAGGACAACATTATCAGTGATTGACCAAGTTGGTCGTCATTCCAGGAGGGAATCAACTCATTGGCTAAGTGACGAAGAATTGAGATCAGCTCATGTTCATGTCTTGATCAATTGCAATGAAGTTCAACCTTATCTTGAGTAAGGCTCCAAATAAATTGCTTTCCTCAAGTTGTTGTTGCTATCTATTAAATTGAAATTGACCGAATATTGTCATACCTATGAACAACTCATTCTTACATACCTATCAACTTTCTGAGTCAAACAATTCGGCGTACATACATGCGAATTTCCCATTGTGGTTCAAGCAAAAAGTACGACTTCGAACCATTCTTAGAGATTCATTTCTTCATTAATTATTTAATTCAAGATTTTCAAATACTTTAGGGTTGTAGGTTCATGACGAGCCTTTAAGTGTGAGGAGCCAACATCTTAGAGATTTATCACTTGCTCCTTTAAGATGTGTAAAGGAATGGCATACCTACTTTGTGAATGGATATAAATTTCATACCCATGCATGGAGCTAGGGCAAGAGGACTATAAATAGTGTGGTTCATGTTAAAGGTCTTACAGAAGGGGGTGAAGATGATTTTTATGGTGTCATTAAGCACATATATGAGCTTGAGTACAATACCTCAACCATTGAAAAGAAGATTGTATTATTTTATTGTGATTGGTTTGATCCATCAAGAACAGGGACAAGAGTGGATTCAAAGTATGGCATTGTGGATATTCGAATGGATAAAAGATATGTCTTGTTTGATTCTTTTATAATTGCACATAATGTAGAACAAGTGTATTATGTACCATATCCTGCATCACGCACGGACAAACGGGGTTGGTGTGTTGCAATAAAGACCAAACCTAGAGGTCGTATAGATTCTAATGAGGTAGAAGCCGAGGTGCCATACCAAGTGGAGGAAATGTCACATGTTAATGACATCATTGAAGTTGAAGAAGTTATCCGATTGCAAGATATAGAAGCCGGTCTTCAAGAAGTGGACCCCAACAATGTACCATCAGTTGAAGGGTATATGGATAAAGAAACAAGTGAATCGGAAGAAGAATGCAGTGAAGAGAGATGATGGGTGTCGCATCCCATACAAATTTGATTGCATATGAGAAATGCAGTATAGCTAGGAAGTGACTCCTAGGTCGTCTCTCAAGGACCAAATGTGGTTCGAGAATCAAGTCTAACACTTAGTGGGGGTTTTTTGAAAGTGTTTGAGATGATAATTAAACTTAATTAAAATGCATGGAAATTAAACACAACCGAACAGAACAAAAAACATTAAAATAAAATAAAATATTAAACACCTAACACTGTAACAAAAATATCTAAACATAATTAAAGCTATTAAAATGCAACGGTTGAACTAAAAAATAAAATGCTTGGAAATGAAATATTAAATGTAAAATACTGAACCGAATTAAAAAAAAATAAGAATTAACTTCCGTGACAATAAACATTAAATCAAGCAAATGGT